>NC_091205.1:9402670-9702670 GCF_040958095.1 Procambarus clarkii | reverse complement strand
CTTTACAGTAAAACACATTATATAAAATTTGTGTGAGAATTAAATACGATTCTCCATAATTAAAGCATTCTGTATGACAACTGATTGCAGACGAATTGTTCTCTAACTAAAAGTCGAATAGAGCGTTAGAATTATACCGTCTACCTCGCGGTAGTGTTAACGTCATCAATGAATGCCATGGGGAGACATTTATTCCTCTCCCTTATATATTTACTATTCTTAAATAGTTAAATAATAATATTTCGTTCCTCTAAATTATAAACCCGTCCAGTCTTTAGAGTTTCAAGCGCGAATGCGAGAAATATTAATGTTCATGCCAATAATTTGTGTAATGAACGTCGACTCGGCATGGGTAGAGGGACGCCATCCTCCTCAGTACACGTCGGGAAGCGGACACGTGCAAGGCCAGAAGGAGGCAAAGCTACGCTTACCGTACTCACAAAAGACGCCATTGTCCAGCAAATAGGACAAGTGTGTCCATCCACAGATGAAAGCCGCCACTGTGAGGCGTGAACGACCTTGCAGATAGTATCTTCAACTAGTGCTGGTGCTAAATAAGGGACCCCTAGACTTGGTTCCTGACGACACGTGATCAGCCAGCTTGAAACGCATCAATCCATAGGTTCACTGGAGCCTGGGATGCGTAATTACGGCAATCTTAATACTTACACAGTGCCCACAGCTAAGTACCTTTTATTTGATGCATCATTTATAAGTTTATTAATAGCGGGGTGATTGCACGTCACGCGGCAAGACAACACCTAATAACAGGTGATTAGAATTCTATCTGTAGATATCAATAATCTTGAATATGAATTGAGTAGTTAAATCAATTGCTACTGGTAGTTATTTATCTTGCAGCTTGAGAGACGGATTCCTCATGCTGCCTTCTCCATGTTAATCGTGCCATTCGTCAATGTGCCAGACTTGGAGATTAAGAGGACTTCCAGAGTTATCTAAAGGAACCTACTACAAGCTAAGGCTTATTTCTTTTTCCTATATTTTAGCAATTTGATACATTCAGAATGTTCAACATAATGTGTGATTTACTGTAACTCATTACTATGCTCATATTCATGTTCTTCTTTGTATGAATAATATTATATTCAACATTATTTATAGGATTAGATTATTATTAATTGAAATAGTGAACGAACCACACTGATTCCTGGACGTACTGACCTCCAGTAATAACCCCCCAATGTAGGTGTTTGAGGTTTGGTTTTTTAATAATACAGCCCATTAATTATTCTTATGATCATACTTTCTAGTCATATCCATAGTCACTGGTTTTTTCTAGAATTTTATCTAATGATCTGAAATTCTCAGTTTCCCTCTTCACTTTAAAAGCAGGTGGTCCTTCGTAATTTAATTTACTACTTTAATTATTAATTAATCAGAATCAAACCCAAATATCCCACATTATGGTCCTTCGAACCGGATAGGCATTAAACTTATAATTAATATATTAACCATTAATAACTAATCCTTGTGTGATAGAAGCTAGACTAACTATTTAATTAATTGTGTCAACTAACAGTGTAACACAACAGTTAGCCTAGATCACACTAACAGCTACCTTATACATAGCTTTAGTGGGTCATAACCAAGTACCCACAACATTTAGACCTACACTTCATACTGAAGTAGAATCCTTAGGTCACCAAGAGCAACAGCTCATAACCTTAATTTAATCACTAACACCAATTAAGTGTTAACCATTTAGGCTATACCAATGTTTCAATATATGGCTGTCAGCAGACTGTCCATTATAGCCTGAATCCATGTTATAATTACTGTTTCACTTAAGTCAGTGGATCATTAACATTTAGGGATCCAGTATACTAATATAAATTACTGATCTCATACTAGTTAATCATTACTAACCCTGATAATATTTTATTCCACAATTAGGAGTACATTCAGGAGTTAGATAATATTTACGGCAGTAGAATACTTGCCGAACACAATTAATTCTTTGGGTTCATTTAATTTCTTATACACATAATTACACAAGTGTATATAAACAATAAAATACAAAAAACCCAAAAACACAGCACAATTATTTGCACATTACTGCACCATAATATAATCTTTGCCAACCTTCAGTAGGTAGCAATTTAGGCTGTGATTGTGTTGAATTTGGCACAAGCACAGACTAAATATAGTTGTAGTTTCTCAAGTTGAAATTCTCACGACTAGGCTTGAGCTAGTTAGTGACATATATATTATTCTTTTGTGCTGACCCTATCAAGGGTGGGATTAACCATTTGTGTAATTATTTTATTGCATATTTCTATGTATGTCTGAGTGTTACTGTAAGTCTGCTACCCATCCGAGGCTGATTTAGAAGAGTTAAGCTGAGGAACACCTGTAGTGAGACCAAGGTACCACTCAAATCTTAGTTGCTTATTATTAGGTAGGTAGCTAACCTCTAAATGAGGAAAATTACAACCAGCCTCAAAAAATATTAGGCTGTCAATAATTATACCTGCTCTGCATCAAGGAGCAGACAACATAGCTATACCACTAGCTACATAAGCCCTATCAGGCTCAATTTACCACAAGAATGAATCCTTTAGAAAGGAACGCAAGATTCTTGAGAGCTCTTCAAGGCCCTTTAGGAAAACTGCTTATGAAATGTCATTTCTGTGTCGAAACTGACCCAGGTGACGTCTACAGACTAGCAAGTTCCATAAGGATCGCCAGCCAAAAATATGATTATATCAAGACTGTAATCGAGTCCCACAGGAATTTACTCCAGACCGGTCATACTGTCTCAGACCACTCAAGTCTAACAGAATCTGATCTCGATAACTATGAACATTCTGTTCAAACCAGTTTAGACCGATATAAGGAGGTGCTTGCGAGACAAGATATTCCCGAGTGGGTGGATCAGATCATTAATAGACCTGTATCCAAGTTAATACTCAGCTCAGATGAAATACTTGAGCTAAATCAAGACGAGGAGAATCCTCTAATTAATGCTGATCACTATACAAGATCAACAACTGAAGATCAACCTTCATTTTCTAACCTCTCATCTAATACAGCTTCATGTGATGATTTGTTTAGAGTCTGATCAAATTTCAGACCACTCTTCTCAATGTTCCCTGGATTCTATAAGTTCAATACATAATGCTACTGAATTAACTAGCTTATCACTAGAACCCAGAGAAACAAGTGAAGCTGCAGATGAAACAAGTGAAGCTGCAATCAGTGAATCTGAACCAGAAAATGATAAAGCTAATGCTGCAGCAGCAGCCGAAGCTGCAATCAAAGCTGAGGCTAAGCAAGAAGCCTTAAGCAACACAAGTAATGGTCACAACTGCTCACAACAGCCTTCTAAAGCAAGCGCTAACAATGAGAAGACTATTATAAACCTTGTGCACCAATTATTAAATTTATCTTCACCAGAACAATCAGTTGACTCTTTACAAGCTTTTAGTTTTCAGCTTGAGTCACTGATAAATTCTTTCAGTAAAGAGGTGGATCACCCAACTACTGAGTGGATGACTAAAATTATCATCCAAAGAAAATTGTCTGGTGACACACTTAATAAACTATATGTATGCCAGAATGGTAATACCCTGTCAATGCAGGATATATTTACAGGTTTGCGTAATATGAGCAATCGTACAGCAGACCAAGCAATTAATGCTAAATCTGAATGCACCAAAACTGTATCTACATCAGTTTCCTTGCCTGAAACTCCTAAAGTGACACTGTCACTAGGTAACCAAGGTGCTAATACTCAATGTAACAACAATCAGTCAAATACCGATTCATCAGTGAGACCTAAGAGTCCCACAGGTGCTCCTAAGAGACCTAATAGTCCAAAGAGCACTGTTAATAATCCATGTAACCAGAATCAGTCAAACACTGATTCATCAGTGAGGCCTAAGAGTCCCACAGGTGCTCCTAAGAGACCTAATGGTCCAAAGAGCACTACTAATAACTCCACAGGTGCTCCTAAGAGACCTAATAGTCCAAAGAGCACTCCCAAGAGCCTGTTAATGGTTCCCCAGAGTACACCAAGTACTCACAAGAGAATAAATAACAAGCAAATGCAAGCAGCAAAACCATCACCATCTGCAAATACTGTTTTACTTAAACCGGTAACCCCTAAACGATCTGTAGGATGGGGAATGTGCTTGTTTTGCAATCAAAAACATTCTCTGTACAAATGTACTAATTATCCTAATAGACACACAAGAGTCAGACGACTCAAACAGTTACACAAATGTACTAGGTGTCTCAAACCACATAATGTTAACAGCTGTGACACCCCACTGAACACCTGCAACAGGTGTAGAAGGGGCAAGCATCATGCTGCACTGTGCAAATTAGTTAGGACTAATTATGTCAATCCTAGAATAGGACATAGAGAATCTACACCAGTACAGTGCTGCAAGGTGCGAGATGTGTACAGCGTAACTTCACAAACATCTCAAGTAGATGCTGCTTTGCCTACTGCCCAACTTCAAGTGAAGAACAGAGGAACCAAGATCCCCATACGTGGACTATTTGATCAAGGTTCCCAGAGAACTTTCATTACTCAAAGGGCAGCAGAGGCACTTAATTTACAACCAATAGGACAGGTAAAATTAAACTTGTCAGGGTCCATGATAAATCGAGGAACCCATGAATACTCAGTAGTTCAACCGCTTGTACGACTAGGTAGTCAAGCCAAGGCTGTCCAAGCCATTGTTGTAGATCAAATACCTTTAGACTTAAATATTAAGGGTCTGGGGTACACAGCCCACTTCCTGCAGGAACGTGAAATTAATTTGGCTGACAACAAATTAATGTCTGACCGCCTTAACAATGTAGATGTGTACTAGTAGGAGCCGACTACTATTACCAGTTCATAACTGGACATGTTAAACGATTGGGAATGAATATGCTCCAATCTGCAGGAGGCTACTTACTTACTGGTAAAGTTCTGAATGTGAACAAGCCTAAGCCTGCCAATAATAAATTAGTCAGCAGAAAATCAATTCTCCAGCAGCAAGCTAAAAGGAGAAACACAGCTGAATAATAAACTCAGATTGTATGTAGTACAATTGATACTCGCCGAGATGTTTCATAGCTCTCAGTGATAACCAATGGTCCGTACTCAAACAAGTACAAGTCACAGCGACCAAGCTATTGAATTCACTGCAGACCTAGAATTATTCTCGACAAGTGGTAATTGACAACACTCAGTCTTCCTAGTTAAATTGTAATGTTAGGCTAGAGAATCTAGTACTCCCTAGGAATTAATAATGTTAGGCTAGAGAATCTAGCACTTAATGCCACAGGCATTTCCTGAATTTAGTAATTCTAAAGAGTCATCAAGCAACTTCAGTAATTACAAATTCACTAGGACCACTGGTCCACTATACTTGCGCTTAAAGGTTTGCCAAGAAAACCTTCTTAATACCATGTTTTCTGCACTAAGAATTAGTGATAAATACTTGCATTAATTGTTTGAGTTGTTTTTCTTTCGTTTCTGCTTATTTAGTGTAGGAGCGCAACACGAACAAACTTGCAAACTTACTAACATGTAAGTGAATTTTCAGAGAACTAATATGTTTAATGCATTACCGTTAAACATTAGCATTGTTAATTAACATGCTCCATGAGCTTAACATAGCTCACCTTAGAATTAACGTAATAATATGAGTGCTCGTTCACCATGCGCACGAGCTTAATATTGCTCGCCATGATAACTGAATGACAAAACTCCACCTCGTTAATTCGAGTTCACTGAACTCACCCTGTTAACTGTTAACGAGCTCCATGTAGCTCACCCTGTCAGCACTGCTGACGAGATCACTGTATCTCACCCTGTCAACACTGTTGACGAGTTCACTGAACTCACCCTGTTAGCACTGCTAACGAGCTCACTGTAGCTCACCCTGTCAGCACTGCTGACGAGCTCAATGTTGCTCACCCTGTCAACACTGTTGACGAGTTCACTGTAACTCACCATGTTAGCACTAGCTAACGAGCTCACTGTAGCTCACCCTGTCAACACTGTTGACGAGTTCACTGTAACTCACCCTGTTAGCACTGCTGACGAGCTCAATACAGCTCACCATGTTCACAAGTTCAATATAGCTCGACTTGTTAATGAGCTCAATACTGCTCACAATGTTAATTAGAGTACATTTTTGCTCACAATTAGCCTAGTCCCTCACTTAGGTAGGTTAGAAATTCAAACCATTTATTTAGGTAGGTTTAGAGACTTTAGTAGTGTCAACTGAGTACTAGCCTAATCTGTACTCACCATTAATTACAGTTGACTATACTTATAGAGACTGATTTAATAAACCCAAATTCATGTAAAGGTGATTTCGTACTAACCAGTTTACAGTGTCAAGCCTATGAGCTGCCATTTAATTAGCTCATAAGTCAGAATGACTAGGCTAATAATCTCACTGTCGACTCAGAATTTTCCTTGATTTTAATGAATAAACTTTTCAGTTCTCTACCTTTCTATTATTTTAGCTAGTTAGCAAATTAGTTGTACCATCAGTCAGCATGACTACTGCACGGCAGTGCACATTAATTCAACTTCCTCATTTGAATTTGAGGTGATCGTGATGCTGCGTGATGTTATTGTCTAGTAACTCAATAGTTAAAAGTCACAGCGACCCTAGACAGTGACCTTACTGTAGTGTCATAGTCTCCTTGATCTTAAATGACTAATAATACTTTACTGTATAATCATACAATAGTGTTATCAGTTCTTAGGAACTTATTCTGAGTTACCTACGTTTCAGCAGCTACGTAATACACCATTACATGTCACTGCGACCCTAGTTGTTGAGTTTATTGTGAGCTTAAGAGTGTTCCTGATTACCGATAACTTAATAATTTAATGTTTCATTATTTCATGCATGTTTCCACTAAGGGAAACTGCAAGCCTATTACAACTCTGAATAAGAGTAATTTCTTTCACATCCCACTGAGAAAACTGTGATGATGCTACGATGTGATATCACGTAACGAAACATTACACGTCACTATGACCCAAGATATCGCATCACTGTAGATTCTGTTAGTTTAAATTGGTTGAGTTAAATTTTATAAACATTGTGTAAGCTACAAACAACATGTTTCATTTGACATGTAAATAGCAAGACTTAGGTTCTTGTAAGTCCTTGATAAATCCGGGACGTTCGTTATGTGTGTACTAACATACTAACATACTAATGTATTAATCTTAATATCACTTCGGGATAGGTCAGTACACCACAGTACACTGCGACCCTGGGAATCCCCCCCCCCCCGGAGTTATGTTGGATATTTCCAACATCGAATACAGCATTGTTGTATTCTCATTACTTATTACTAACCATATTAATATTGTATTAAGTAAAATTAACAACTCGTAGAATTCTCCTGTACTAATAATTCATCTGTGCATTAGGCTAGAATTCTCACGTCACCTGACGCCAGTATTGCGTCAGATTTCTTTACAGTAAAACACATTATATACAATTTGTGTGAGAATTAAATACGATTCTCCATAATTAAAGCATTCTGTATGACAACTGATTGCAGACGAATTGTTCTCTAACTAAAAGCCGAATAGAGCGTTAGAATTATACCGTCTACCTCGCGATAGTGTTAACGTCATCAATGAATGCCATGGGGAGACATTAATTCCTCTCCCTTATATATTTACTATTCTTAAATAGTTAAATAATAATATTTCGTTCCTCTAAATAATAAACCCGTCCAGTCTTTAGAGTTTCAAGCGCGAATGCGAGAAATATTAATGTTCATGCCAATAATTTGTGTAATGAACGTCGACTCGGCGTGGGTAGAGGGACGCCATCCTCCTCAGTACACGTCGGGAAGCGGACACGTGCAAGGCCAGAAGGAGGCAAAGCTACGCTTACCGTACTCACAAAAGACGCCATTGTCCAGCAAATAGGACAAGTGTGTCCATCCACAGATGAAAGCCGCCACTGTGAGGCGTGAACGACCTTGCAGATAGTATCTTCAACTAGTGCTGGTGTTAAATAAGGGACCCCTAGACTTGGTTCCTGACGACACGTGATCAGCCAGCTTGAAACGCATCAATCCATAGGTTCACTGGAGCCTGGGATGCGTAATTACGGCAATCTTAATACTTACACAGTGCCCACAGCTAAGTACCTTTTATTTGATGCATCATTTATAAGTTTATTAATAGCGGGGTGATTGCACGTCACGCGGCAAGACAACACCTAATAACAGGTGATTAGAATTCTATCTGTAGATATCAATAATCTTGAATATGAATTGAGTAGTTAAATCAATTGCTACTGGTAGTTATTTATCTTGCAGCTTGAGAGACGGATTCCTCATGCTGCCTTCTCCATGTTAATCGTGCCATTCGTCAATGTGCCAGACTTGGAGATTACGAGGACTTCCAGAGTTATCTAAAGGAACCTACTACAAGCTAAGGCTTATTTCTTTTTCCTATATTTTAGCAATTTGATACATTCAGAATGTTCAACATAATGTGTGATTTACTGTAACTCATTATTATGCTCATATTCATGTTCTTCTTTGTATGAATAATATTATATTCAACATTATTTATAGGATTAGATTATTATTAATTGAATTAGTGAACGAACCACACTGATTCCTGGACGTACTGACCTCCAGTAATAACCCCCCAATGTAGGTGTTTGAGGTTTGGTTTTTTAATAATACAGCCCATTAATTATTCTTATGATCATACTTTCTAGTCATATCCATAGTCACTGTTTTTTTCTAGAATTTTATCTAATGATCTGAAATTCTCAGTACCCTCTTTACTTTAAAAGCGGGTGGTCCTTCGTAATTTAATTTACTACTTTAATTATTAATTAATCAGAATCAAACCCAAATATCCCACATCTGCACATATTCGCAGTTTGAAATTACGACTTTTTTATACCCAACATATGCGAAGTACTGAAAGAGGCATTTGGTCACATTTGTCCCTAACCTCCCTGCAGTTTTCAAAATATCCCAAACATCCTAATATCGAGGACTGACCCATATTTTGGAGCCAAATTCTGGCTCTCTGCACGTATTCGCAGTTTGAAATTACGACTTTTTATACCCAACATATGCCAAGTCCTGAAAACGGCAGTGAGTCACATTTTGAACAAACTCCCCTGCTGTTTTCGAAATATCCCAAATATCCCAATTTCGAGGCCTGAGCCATATTTTGGAGCCAAAATCTGGCTCTCTGCACGTATTCGCAGTTTGAAATTTTGACTTTTTTATACCCAACATATGCCAAGTACTGAAAGTGGAGCTGGTCACATTTGTCCCAATCCCCCCTGCAGTTTCCAAAATATCCCAAACATCCCAATTTCGAGGCCTGAGCTATATTTTGGAGCCAAATTCAGGCTCTCTGCACGTATTCGCAGTTTGAAATTACGACTTTTTATACCCAACATATGCCAAGTACTGAAAGCGGCAGAGAGTCATATTTTGCACAAACTCCACTGCAGTTTTCAAAATATCAAAATTTCCCAATTTCGAGGCCAGAGCAATATTTTGGAGCCAAATTCTGGCTCTCTGCACGTATTCGCAGTTTGAAATTACGACTTTTTTATACCCAATATATGCGAAGTACTGAAAGCGGCGTTTGGTCCCATTTGTCCCAAACCTCCCTGCAGTTTTCAAAATATCCCAAACATCCTAATACCGAGGACTGCGCCATATTTTGGAGCCAAATTCTGGCTCTCTGCACGTATTCGCAGTTTGATATTACGACTTTTTATACCCAACATATGCCAAGTCCTGAAAGCGGCAGTGAGTCACATTTTGCACAAACTCCCCTGCAGTTTTCGAAACATCCCAAATATCCCAATTTCGAAGCCTGAACCATATTTTGGAGCCAAATTCTGGGTCTCTGCACGTATTCGCAGTTTGAAATTACGACTTTTTTATACCCAACATATGCCAAGTACTGAAAGCAGCGTTTGGTCACATTTGTCTCAATCCCCCCTTGTGGGGAAATTCCAGGCAGCTAATCTCTTTTCAAATTGACTTTAATAAAATATAGTTATGTCTTATTTATTTTTCTTAGCAAGTAAGAATTAATCGAGTGGACTGTATATACTGGTAAACTGCCTGAAATCTTCTTACACACTATTGGGAGGGACAATTGGTAGCCTAAACCACTTTGTTATGGCTCCTTCTTAAACTTCCAGTTGTTTACCTTTTAATCTGTAATATTTCAGTATACCACATATGGTGGTCTAATCTACTTAATAATAATTATGACTACTACTACTAAGAGTATTAATAGCTTAGCTGTGCCAGTAGAATGGGCCTGGTAAGGCATGTAGGTGTAGCCTCAGATTGGGTGTGGCCCTGTGCCTCCTGGTGCCACGTAATGGCGGCTTGTGGGGAGAACAAAGCTTGGCAAGCAATAGTTAATGTGTATGAGCCAACTGTCTGCTCAACTTCTTGATGCTCCTCACAATTTACCTGTATGGGATGCAAGGAATTAATCAAAGTTCCCTAAACATATCAATTACAGGTATGGCATGAACTGTGAGGGTTGTAATGGAGTACACGTACGTTGTGTTTGGGGTTCTCCCACGACCTAACCATCTACCCAACAATATTAAACAGTGCACTAGAATAATATACAATACTTGGTAGAAGGATACAGTCGTTGTTGTGATGTTGATAGGCTGTGTTGCTGGTGTTGACACGTAAATGGGGTGTCTAGCTGTTTACACCAGTTCTAGAGCCAATACAGCATGGTGGCTGCTCTGTTGTTGTTGTTAAACGGGAGCCTCCTCCCCGTCGGGTTACGCCCTTATGCTGGTTCCTCTCTCAAAGTAATTTTACATTAACAAGGGAACCTAGCTACAATACTGTGTAAATAATTATATTCAGTCTTATTGAATACTTTTTTGTTAACTAGATACTAAACTAGTCTATTAACAATGTTTCATAATGTAAATATACGATGACTTCCATGACGTCATGGAGTCGATTACGTCACGGAGTCTCCCATTTTCCATCCTGAAGGGATTACAGACTAAGGGAGACTGTGTTATTTGTGTGTCGGTTTCCCGACACCACTGCAATTTTCAAAATATCCCAAACATCCCAATTTCGAGGCCTGAGCCATATTTTGGAGCCAAATTCTGGCTCTCTGCACGTATTCGCAGTTTGAAATTACGACTTTTTATACCCAACATATGATATGTACTGAAACCGGCGTTTGGTCACATTTGTCCCAAACCTCCCTGCAGTTTTCAAAATATCCCAAACATCCCAATTTCGAGCCCTGAGCCATATTTTGGAGCCAAATTCTGGCTCTATGCACGTATTTGCAGTTTGAAATTGCGACTTTCTATACCCAACATATGCCAAGTACTGAAAGCGGCAGTGAGTCACAATTTGCACAAACTCCCCTGCAGTTTTCAAAATATCCCAAATAACCCAATTTCGAGGCCTGAGCCATATTTTGGAGCGAAATTCTGGCTCTCTGCACGTATTCGCAGTTTGAAATTGCGACTTTCTATACCCAACATATGCCAAGTACTGAAAGCCGCGTTTGGACACATTTGTCCCAATCCCCCCTGCAGTTTTCAAAATATCCCAAACATCTCAATTTCGAGGCCCGAGCCATATTTTGGAGCCAAATTCTGGCTCTCTGCACGTATTCGCAGTTTGAAATGGCGAATTTTATACGGAACATATGCCAAGTACCGAAAGCGGCGTTTGGTCGTATTTGTCACAAACCCCCCTGCAGTTTTCAAAAAATCCCAAACATCCCAATTTCGAGGCCTGAGCCAAATTTTGGAGCTAAATTCAGGCTCTCTGCATGTATTCGCAGTTTGAAATTACGACTTTTTAAACCCAACATATGCAAAGTACTGAAAGTGGCGTTTGGTCACATTTGTCCCAAACCTCCCTGCTGTTTTCAAAATATCCCAAACATCCCAATATTGTGGCCTGAGCCATATTTTGGAGCCAAATTCTGGCTCTGCACGTATTCGCAGTTTGATATTACGACTTTTTATACCCAACATATGCCAAGTACTGTAAGCAGCAGTGAGTCACATTTGGGACAAACTCCCCTGCAGTTTTCAAAATTTCCCTAACATCCCAATTTCGAGGCCTGAGCTATATTTTGGAACAAAATTCTGGCTCTCTGCACGTATTCGCAGTTTGAAATTGCGAATTTTTTACCCAACATATGCCAAGTACTGATAGCGGCAGTGAGTCGCATTTTGAACAAACTCTCCTGTAGTTTTCAAAATATCCCAAACATCCAAATTTCGAGGCCTTAGCCATATTTTGGAGCCAAATTCTGGCTTTCTGCACGTATTCGCAATCTGAAATTACGACTTTTTATACGGAACATATGCCAAGTACTGAAAGCGGCGTTTGGTCGTATTTGTCCCAAACCCCCCTGCAGTTTTCAAAATATCCCAAACATCCCAATTTCGAGGCCTGAGCCATATTTTGGAGCCAAATTCTGGCTCTCTGCACGTATTCGAAGTTTGAAATTGCGACTTTTTTATACCCAACATATGCGAAGTACTGAAAGTGGCGTTTGGTTACATTTGTCCCAAACCTCCCTGCTGTTTTCAAAATATCCCAAACATCCCAATTTAGAGGCCTGAGCCATATTTTGGAGCCAAATTCTGGCTCTGCAGGTATTCGCAGTTTGATATTACGAATTTTTATACCCAACATATGCCAAGTACTGAAAGTGGCAGTGAGTCACATTTTGCACAAACTCCCCTGCAGTTTTAAAAAAATCCCAATTTCGAGGCCCGAGCCATATTTTGGAGCCAAATTCTGGCTCTCTGCACGTATTCGCAGTGTGAAATTACAATTTTTTATACCCAACATATGCGGAGTACTAAAAGCGGCGTTTGGTCACATTTGTCCCAAACCTCCCTGCAGTTTTCTAAATATCCCAAACATCCCAATTTCGAGGCCTGAGCCATATTTTGGAGCCAAATTCTGGCTCTCTGCACGTATTTGCAGCTTGAAATTACGAATTTTTTATAACCAACATATGCCAAGTACTGAAAGCGGCAGTGAGTCATATTTTGCACAAACTCCCCTGCAGTTTTCAAAATATACCAAACATCCCAATTTCGAGGCCTGAGCCATATTTTGGAGCAAAATTCTGGCTCTCTGCCCGTATACGCAGTGTGAAATTATGACTTTTTTATACCCAACATATGCGAAATACTGAAAGTGGCGTTTGGTCAGAATTTGTCCCAAACCTCCCTGCTGTTTTCAAAATATCCCAAACATCCCAATTTCGAGGCATGAGCCATATTTTGGAGCAAAATTCTGGCTCTCTGCACGTATTCGCAGTTTGAAATTGCGAATTTTTTACCCAATATATGCCAAGTACTGAAAGCGGCAGTGAGTCACATTTTGCACAAACCCCCCTGCAGTTTTCAAAATATCCCAAACATACCAATATCGAGGCCTGAGCTATATTTTGGAGCCAAATTCTGGCTCTCTGCACGTATTCTCAGTTTGAAATTACGACTTTTTATACGGAACATATGCCAAGTACTGAAAGCGGCGTTTGGTCGTATTTGTCCCAATCCACCCTGCAGTTTTCAAAATATCCCAAACATCCCAATTTCAAGGCCTGAGCCATATTTTGGAGCAAAATACTGGCTCTCTGCACGTATTCGCAGTTTGAAATTGCGACTTTTTTATACCCAACATATGCAAAGTACTGAAAGTGGCAGTGAGTCACATTTTGCACAAACCCCCCCTGCAGTTTTTAAAATATACCAAATATCCCAATTTCGAGGCCTGAGCCATATTTTGAAGATAAATTATGGCTCTCTGCAGGAATTCGCAGTTTGATATTACTAATTTTTATACCCAACATATGCAAAGTACTGAAAGTGGCAGTGAGTCACATTTTGCAGAAACTCCCCTGCAGTTTTCAAAATATCCCAAACAATCCAATTTCGAGGCCTGAGCCACATTTTGGAGCCAAATTCTGGCTCTATGCACGTATTTGCAGTTTGATTATACAACTTTTTATACCCATCATATGCCAAGTACTGAAAGCGGCGTTTGGTCACATTTGTCCCAAACCTCCCTGCTGTTTTCAAAATATCCCAAACATCCCAATATCGAGGCCTGAGCCTTATTTTGGAGCCAAATTCTGGCTCTATGCACGTATTTGCAGTTTGATTATACGACTTTTTATACCCATCATATGCCAAGTACTGAAAGCGGCAGTGAGTCACATTTGTCCCAAACCTCCTTGCAGTTTTCAAAACATCCCAAACATCTTAATATCTAGCCCTGAGCCATATTTTGGAGCCAAATTCTGGCTTTGCACGAATTCGCAGTTTTATATTACGACTTTTTATACCCAACATATGCCAAGTACTGAAAGCGGTGTTTGGTCACATTTGTCCCAAACCCCCCTGCAGTTTTCAAACTATCCCAAACATCCCAATTTCGAGGCCTGAGCCATATTTTGGAGCCAAATTCTGGTTCTTTGCACATATTCGCAGTTTGAAAATACTACTTTTTATACCCAACATATGCCAAGTACTGAAAGCGGCGTTTGGTCACATTTGTCCCAAACCTCCCTGCAGTTTTCAAAATATCCCAATTTCGATGCCTGAGCCATATTTTGGAGCCAAATTCTGGCTCTCTACACGTATTCGCAGTTTGAAATTACGATTTTTTTTTACCCAACATATGCCAAGTACTGAAAGCGGCGTTTGGTCACATTTGTCCCGAACCTCCCTGCAGTTTTCAAAATATCCCAAATATCCCAATTTCGATGCCCGAGCTATATTTTGGAGCATAATTCTGGCTCTCTACACGTTTTCGCAGTTTGAAATTCCGACTTTTTATACCCAACATGTTCCAAGTAATGAAAGCAGCAGTGAGTCACATTTTGCATAAACTCCCCTCCAGTTTTCAAAATATCCCAATTTCGAGGCTTGAGCCATGTTTTGGAGCCAAATTCTGGCTCTCTGCACGTATTCGCAGTTTGAAATTACGTCTTTTTAAACCCAACATATGCCAAGTTCTGAAAGCGGCGTTTGGTCACATTTGTCCCAATCCCCTCTGCAGTTTTCATAATATCCCAAACATCCCAATTTCGAGGCCTGAGCCATGTTTTGGATCCAAATTCTGGCTCTCTGCACGTATTCGCAGTTTGAAATTACGAATTTTTATACCCAACATATCCCAAGTCCTGAAAGCGGCAGTGAGTCACATTTTGCACAAACTCCCTTGCAGTTTTCAAAATATCCCAAATATCCCAATTTCGAGGCCTGAGCCATATTTTGGAGCCAAATTCTGGCTCTCTGCACGTATTCGCAGTTTGAAATTGCCACTTTTTTATACCCAACAAAATGCAAAACGTGACTCACTGTCGCTTTCACTACTTGGCATATTTTTGATATAAAAAGTCAGAATTTCAAACTGCGAACAGGTGCAGAGAGTCCGAATTTGAATCCAAAATATGCCACAGGTATCGAATTTGGGATGTTTGGGATATTTTGAAAATTGCAGGGGGGTTTAGGCAAAATGTGAATCACCGCTGCTTTCAGTAATTGGCATATTTTTGGTATAAAAAATCGGAACTTCAAACTGCGAATAAGTGCAGAGAGCCAGAATTTGGGTCCAAAATATGGCTCGGGTATCGAATTTGGGATGTTTGGGATATTTTGAAAACTGAAGGGGGTTTGGGCAAAATGTGACACACCGCCGCTTTCAGTAATTGGCATATTTTCGGTATAAAAAGTAGGAATTTTAAACTGCGAATAGGTGCAGAGAGCCAGAATTTGGGTCCAAAATATGGCTCAGGTATCGAGTTTGGTATGTTTGGGATATTTTGAAAACTGCAGAGGGGTTTGTGCAAAATGTGACACACCGCCGCTTTCAGTAATTGGCATATTTTTGGTATAAAAAGTAGGAATTTCAAACTGCGAATAGGTGCAGAGAGCCAGAATTTGGTTCCAAAATATGGCTCAGGTATCGAATTTGGGATGTTTGGGATATTTGGAAAACTGCAGGGGGGTTTGGACAAAATGTGACCCACAGCCACTTTCAGTGATTGGCTAATTTTTTGTATAAAAAGTCGGATTTTCAAACTGCGATTAGGTGCAGAGAGCCAGAATTTGGGTACAAAATATAGCTCAGGTATCGAATTTGGGATGTTTGGGATATTTTGAAAACTGCAGGGTGGGTTTGGGCAAAAAGTGACCCACCGCCGCTTTCAGTAATTGGCATATTTTTGGTATAAAAAGTCGGAACTTCAAACTGCGAATAGGTGCAGAGAGCCCGAATTTGGGTCCAAAATATAGCTCAGGTATCGAATTTGGGATGTTTGGGATATTTTGAAAACTGCAGGGGGGTTTGTGCAAAATGTGACCCACCGCCGCTTTCAGTAAATGGCTAATTTTTTTTATAAAAAGTTGGATTTTCAAACTGCGATTAGGTGCAGTGAGCCAGAATTTGGGTCCAAAATATGGCTCAGGTATCGAATTTGGAATGTTTCGGATATTTTGAAAACTGCAAAGGGGTTTGGGCAAAATGTGACCCACCGCCGCTTTCATTAATTGGCATATTTTTGGGATAAAAAGTCGGATTTTCAAACTGCGAATAGGTGCAGAGAGCCAGAATTTTGATCCAAAATATGGCTCGGGTATCGAATTTGGGATGTTTACGATATTTTGAAAACTGCAGGGGGGTTTGGGCAAAATGTGACCCACTGCCGCTTTCAGTAATTGGCAGATTTTTGGTATAAAAAGTCGTAATTTCAAACTGTGCATAGGTGCTGAGAGCCAGAATTTATGTCCAAAATATGGTTCAGGTATCGATTTTGGGATGTTTGGGATATTTTGAAAACTGCAGGGGGGTTTGGGCAAAATGTGACCCACCGCCGATTTTAGTAATTGGCATATTTTTGGTATAAAAATTCAGAATTTCAAACTGCGAATAGGTGCAGAGAGCCAGAATTTGGGTCGAAAAGATGGCTCAGGTATCGAATTTGGGATGTTTCGGATATTTTGGAAACTGCAGGGGGGTTTGGGCAAAATGTGACCCACCGCCACTTTCATTAATTGTCTAATTTTTGGTATAAAAAGTCGGATTTTCAAAGTGCGATTAGGTGAAGAGAGCCAGAATTTGGACCCAAAATATGGCTCGGGTATCGAATTTATGATGTTTGGGATATTTTGAAAACTGCAGGGGAGTTTGGGCAAAATGTGACCCACCGCCGATTTCAGTAATTGGCATATTTTTGGTATAAAAAGTCGGAACTTCAAACTGCGAATAGGTGCAGAGAGCCAGAATTTGTATCCAAAATATGGCTCAGGTATCGATTTTAGGATGTTTGGGATATTTTAAAAACTGCAGGGGGGTTTGGGCAAAATGTGACCCACCGCCGCTTTCAGTAATTGGCATATTTTTGGTATAAAATTCGGAATTTCAAACTGCGAATAGGTGCAGAGAGCCAGAATTTTGATCCAAAATATGGCTCAGGTATCGGATTTGGGATGTTTGGGATATTTTGAAAACTGCAGGGGGGTTTGGGCAAGAAATGACCCACCGCCGCTTTCAGTAATTGGCAGATTTTTTGTATAAAAATTCGGAATTTCAAACTGTGAATAGTTGCAGAGAGCCAGAATTTGGGTCCAAAATATGGCTCATGTATCGAATTTGGGATGTTTGGGATATTTTGAAAACTGCAGGGGGGTTTGTGCAAAATGTGACCCACCGCCACTTTCATTAATTGTCTAATTTTTGGTATAAAAAGTCGGATTTTCAAAGTGCGATTAGGTGAAGAGAGCCAGAATTTGGGTCCAAAATATGGCTCGGGTATCGAATTTGGGATGTTTGGGATATTTTGAAAACTGCAGGGGGGTTTGGGCAAAATGAGACCCATCGCTGTTTCAGTAATTGGCATATTTTTGGTATGAAAAGTCGGAATTTTAAACTGCGAATAGGTGCAGAGAGCCAGAAATTTGATCCAAAATATGGCTCGGGTATCGAATTTGGGATGTTTGGGATATTTTGAAAACTGCCGGGGGGTTTGGGCAAAATGTGACCCACTGCCGCTTTCAGTAATTGGCAGATTTTTGGTATAAAAAGTCGGAATTTCAAACTGTGAATAGGTGCTGAGAGCCAGAATTTATGTCCAAAATATGGTTCAGGTAATGATTTTGGGATGTTTACGATATTTTGAAAACTGCCGGGGGTTTGGGCAAAATGTGACCCACCGCCGCTTTCAGTAATTGGTATATTTTTGGTATAAAAATTCGGAATTTCAAACAGCGAATAGGTGCAGAGAGCCAGAATTTGCGTCAAAAAGATGGCTCAGGTATCGAATTAGGGATGTTTGGGATATTTTGAAAACTGCAGGAGGTTTGGGCAAAATGTTACACACCGCTGGAATCAGTAATTGGCATATTTTCGGTATAAAAAGTTGGAATTTCAAACAGCGAATAGGTGCAGAGAGCCAGAATTTGGGTCGAAAAGATGGCTCAGGTATCGAATTTGGGATGTTTTGGATATTTTGAATACTGCAAGGGGGTTTGGGCAAAATGTGACCCACAGCCGCTTTCAGTAATTGGCATATTTTTGGTATAAATAGTAGGAATTTCAAACTGCGAATAGGTGCAGAGAGCCAGAATTTGGGTCCAAAATATGGCTCGGGTATCGAATTTGGGATGTTTGGGATATTTTGAAAACTGCAGGGGAGTTTGGGCAAAATGTGACCCACCGCCGCTTCCAGTAATTGGCATATTTTTGGTATAAAAAGTCGGAATTTCAAACTGCGAATAGGTGCAGAGAGCCAGAATTTGTATCCAAAATATGGCTCAGGTATCGAATTTGGGATGTTTGGGATCTTTTGAAAACTGCTGGGGGGTTTGGGCAAAATGTGACCCACCGCCGCTTTCAGTAATTGGCATTTTTTTGGTATAAAAAGTCGGAATTTCAAACTGCGAATAGGTGAAGAGAGCCAGAATTTTTATCCAAAATATGGCTCGGGTATCGAATTTGGGATGTTTGGGATATTTTGAAAACTGCAGGGGGGTTTGGGCAAAATGTGACCCACCGCCGCTTTCAGTAATTGGCAGATTTTTGGTATAAAAATTCGGCATTTCAAACTATGAATAGTTGCAGAGAGCCAGAATTTGGGTCCAAAATATGGCTCATGTATCGAATTTGGGATGTTTGGGATATTTTGAAAACTGCATGGGGGTTTGTGCAAAATGTGACCCACCGCCGCTTTCAGTATATGGCTAAATTTTTTTATAAAAAGTTGGAATTTCAAACTGCGAATAGGTGCAGAGAGCGCGAATTTGGGTCCAAAATATGGCTCAGGTATCGAATTTGGGATGTTTGGGATGTTTTGAAAACTGCAGGGGTGGTTTGGGCAAAATGTGACCCACCGCCGCTTTCAGTAATTGGCAGATTTTTGGTATAAAAAGTCGGAATTTCAAACTGTGAATAGGTGCAGAGCCAGAATTTGGGTCCAAAATATGGTTCAGGTATCGAATTTGGGTTGTTTAGGATATTTTGAAAACTGCAGGGGAGATTGGGCAAAATGTGACCCACCGCTGCTTTCAGTAATTGGCATATTTTTGGTATAAATAGTCGGAATTTCGAACTGCGAATAGATGCAGAAAGCCAGAATTTGGGTCCAAAATATGGCTCAGGTATTGAATTTGGGATGTTTGGGATATTTTGAAAACTGCAAGGGGGTTTGAGCAAAATGTGACCCACCGCCGCTTTCAGCAATTGGTATATTTTTGGTATAAAAAGTCGGATTTTCAAAATGCGAATACGTGCAGAGAGCCAGAATTTGGATCCAAAATATGGCTCAGGTATCGAATTTGGGATGTTTGGGATCTTTTGAAAACTGCAGGAGGGTTTGGGCAAAATGTGACCCACCGCCGCTTTCCGTAATTGACAGATTTTTGGTATAAAAAATAGGAATTTCAAACTGTGAATAGGTGCAGAGAGCCAGAATTTGGGTCCAAAATATAGCTCAGGAATTGAATTTGGGTTGTTTGGGATATTTTGAAAACTGCAGGGGGGTTTGGGCAAAATGTGACCCACCGCCGCTTTCAGTAATTGGTTTTTTTTTGGTATAAAATGTCGTAATTTCAAACTGCGAATAAGTGCAGAGTGCAAGAATTTTAGTCCAAAATATGGCTCAGGTATCGAATTTGAGATGTTTGGGATATTTTGAAAACTGCAGGGGGGTTTGGGCAAAATGTGACCCACCGCCGCTTTCAGTAATTGGCCTATTTTTGGTATAAATAGTCGGAATTTCAAACTGCGAATAGGTGCAGAGAGCCAGATTTTGGGTCCAAAATATGGCTCAGGTATCGAATTTGGGATGTTTGGGATATTTTGAGAACTGCAGAGTGGTTTGGGCAAAATGTGACCCACTGCCGCTTTCAGTAATTGGCAGATTTTTGGTATAAAAAGTAGGAATTTCAAACTGCGAATAGGTGCAGAGATCCAGAATTTTAATCCAAAATATGGCTCAGGTATCGAATTTGGGTTGTTTGGGATATTTTGAGAACTGCAGAGTGGTTTGGGCAAAATGTGACCCACTGCCGCTTTCAGTAATTGGCAGATTTTTGGTATAAAAAGTCGGAATTTCAAACTGCGAATAGGTGCAGAGCCAGAATTTGGGTCCAAAATATGGCTCAGGTATTGAATTTGGGATGTTTGGGATATTTTGAAAACTGCAGGGGAGTTTGGGCAAAATGTGACCCACCGCCACTTTCAGTAATGGATTAATTTTTGGTATAAAAAGTTGGATTTTCAAACTGCGATTAGGTGCTGAGAGCCAGAATTTGGGTCCAAAATATGGCTCAGGTATCGAATTTGGGATGTTTGGGATATTTTGAAAACTGCAGGGGGATTTGGGCAAAATGTGACACACCGCTGGTATCAGTAATTGGCATATTTTCGGTATAAAAAGTCGGAATTTCAAACTGCGAATAGGTGCAGAGCCAGAATTTGGGTCCAAAATATGGCTCAGGTGTCGAACTTGGGATGTTTGGGATATTTTGAAAACAGCAGGGGGGTTTGGGCAAAATGTGACCCACCGCCACTTTCAGTAATTGGCATATTTTTGGTATAAAAAGTCGGAATTTCAAACTGCAAATAGGTGCAGAGAGCCAGAATTTGGGTCCAAAATATGGCTCAGGTATCGAAATTGGGATGTTTGGGATATTTTAAAAACTGCAGAGGGGTTTGGGCAAAATGTGATACACCGCTGGTATCAGTAATTGGCATTTTCGGTATAAAAAGTCGGAATTTCAAACTGCGAATAGACGCAGAGAGACAGAATTTGGGTCCAAAATATGGCTCAGGTATCGAACATGGGATGTTTGGGATATTTTGAAAACTGCAGGGGGGGTTTGGGCAAAATGTGACCCACCGCAGCTTTCAGTAATTGGCATATTTTTGGTATAAAAAGTCGGAATTTCAAACTGCGAATAGGTGCAGAGAGCCAGAATTTTAATCCAAAATATGGCTCAGGTATCGAATTTGGGTTGTTTGGGATATTTTGAAAACTGCAGGGGGGTTTGGGCAAAATGTGACACACCGCCGCTTTCAGTAATTGGCTAATTTTTGGTATAAAAAGTCGTAATTTCAAACTGCGAATATGTGCAGAGAGCCAAAATTTGGGTCCAAAATATGGCTCAGGTATCGAATTTGAGATGTTTGGAATATTTTGAAAACTGCAGGGGGGTTTGGGCAAAATGTGACACACCGCCGCTTTCAGTAATTGGCTAATTTTTGGTATAAAAAGTCGGAATTTCAAACTGCGAATAGATGCAGAGAGCCAGAATTTGGGTTCAAAATATGGATCAGGTATTGAATTTGGGATGTTTGGGATATTTTGAAAACTGCAGGGGGGTTTGGGCAAAATGTGACCCACCGCTGCTTTCAGTAATTAGCTAATTTATGGTATAAAAGTTGGATTTTCAAACTGCGAATAGGTGCAGAGAGCCAGAATTAAGGTCCAAAATATAGCTCAGGTATCCAATTTGGGATATTTGGGATATTTTGAAAACTGCAGGGGGGTTTGGGCAAAATGTAACCCACCGCTGCTTTCAGTAATTGGCAGATTTTTGGTATAAAAAGTCGGAATTTCAAACTGCGAATAGGTACAGAGATCCAGAATTTGGGTCCAAAATAAGGCTCAGGTATCGAATTTGGGATGTTTGGGATATTTTGAAAACTGCAAGGGGGTTTGGGCAAAATGTGACCCACCGCGGCTTTCAGTAATTGGCCTATTTTTGGTATAAATAGTCGGAATTTCAAACTGCGAATAGGTGCAGAGAGCCAGATTTTGGGTCCAAAATATGGCTCAGGTATCGAATTTGGGATGTTTGGGATATTTTGAGAACTGCAGAGTGGTTTGGGCAAAATGTGACCCACTGCCGCTTTCAGTAATTGGCAGATTTTTGGTATAAAAAGTAGGAATTTCAAACTGCGAATAGGTGCAGAGATCCAGAATTTTAATCCAAAATATGGCTCAGGTATCGAATTTGGGTTGTTTGGGATATTTTGAAAACTGCAGGGGGGTTTGGGCAAAATGTGTCCCATCGCCACTTTAATTAATTGGCATATTTTTGGTATAAAAAGTCGGAATTTCAAACTGCAAATAGGTGCAGAGAGCCAGAATTTGGGTCCAAAATATGGCTCAGGTATCGAAATTGGGATGTTTGGGATATTTTAAAAACTGCAGAGGGGTTTGGGCAAAATGTGATACACCGCTGGTATCAGTAATTGGCATTTTCGGTATAAAAAGTCGGAATTTCAAACTGCGAATAGACGCAGAGAGACAGAATTTGGGTCCAAAATTTGGCTCAGGTATCGAACATGGGATGTTTGGGATATTTTGAAAACTGCAGGGGGGGTTTGGGCAAAATGTGACCCACCGCAGCTTTCAGTAATTGGCATATTTTTGGTATAAAAAGTCGGAATTTCAAACTGCGAATAGGTGCAGAGAGCCAGAATTTTAATCCAAAATATGGCTCAGGTATCGAATTTGGGTTGTTTGGGATATTTTGAAAACTGCAGGGGGGTTTGGGCAAAATGTGACACACCGCCGCTTTCAGTAATTGGCTAATTTTTGGTATAAAAAGTCGTAATTTCAAACTGCGAATATGTGCAGAGAGCCAAAATTTGGGTCCAAAATATGGCTCAGGTATCGAATTTGAGATGTTTGGAATATTTTGAAAACTGCAGGGGGGTTTGGGCAAAATGTGACACACCGCCGCTTTCAGTAATTGGCTAATTTTTGGTATAAAAAGTCGGAATTTCAAACTGCGAATAGATGCAGAGAGCCAGAATTTGGGTTCAAAATATGGATCAGGTATTGAATTTGGGATGTTTGGGATATTTTGAAAACTGCAGGGGGGTTTGGGCAAAATGTGACCCACCGCTGCTTTCAGTAATTAGCTAATTTATGGTATAAAAGTTGGATTTTCAAACTGCGAATAGGTGCAGAGAGCCAGAATTAAGGTCCAAAATATAGCTCAGGTATCCAATTTGGGATATTTGGGATATTTTGAAAACTGCAGGGGGGTTTGGGCAAAATGTAACCCACCGCTGCTTTCAGTAATTGGCAGATTTTTGGTATAAAAAGTCGGAATTTCAAACTGCGAATAGGTACAGAGATCCAGAATTTGGGTCCAAAATAAGGCTCAGGTATCGAATTTGGGATGTTTGGGATATTTTGAAAACTGCAGGGGGGGTTTGGGCAAAATGTGACCCACCGCTGCTTTCAGTAATTGGCTAATGTTTGGTATAAAAAGTCGGAATTTCAAACTGCGAATAGGTGCAGAGAGCCAGAATTTGGGTCCAAAATATGGCTCAGGTATCGAATTTGGGATGTTTGGGATATTTTGAAAACTGCAGGGGGGTTTGGACAAAATGTGACCCACCGCCACTTTAATTAATTGGCATATTTTTGGTATAAAAAGTCGGAATTTCAAACTGCGAATAGGTGCAGAGAGCCAGAATTTTAATCCAAAATATGGCCAGGTATCGAATTTGGGTTGTTTGGGATATTTTGAAAACTGCAGGGGGGTTTGGGCAAAATGTGACCAACTGCCGCTTTCAGTAATTAGCATATTTTTGGTATAAAAAGTCGTAATTTCAAACTGCGAATAAGTGCAGAAAGCCAGAATTTGGGTCCAAAATATGGCTCAGGTATTGAATTTGGGATGTTTGGGATATTTTGAAAACTGCAGGGGGGTTTGGGCAAAATGTGACCTACCGCCGCTTTCAGTAATTGGCATATTTTTGGTATAAAAAGTCGGAATTTCAAACTGCGAATAGGTACAGAGAGCCAGAATTTGGGTCCAATATATGGCTCAGGTATAGAATTTGGGATGTTTGGGATATTTTGAAAACTGCAGGGGGGTTTGGGCAAAATGGGACCCACCGCCGCTTTCAGTAATTGGCTTATTTTTGGTATAAAAAGTCGGAATTTCAAACTGCGAATAGAAGCAGAGAGCCAGAATTTGGGTCCAAAATATAGCTCAGGTATCGAATTTGGGATGTTTGGGATATTTTGAAAACTGCATGGAGGTTTGGGCAAAATGTAACCCACCTCCACTTTCAGTAATTGCCATATTTCTGGTATAAAAATTCGGAATTTCAAACTGCTAATAGGGGCAGAGAGCCAGAGTTTGGGTGTAAAATATGGCTCAGGTATCGAATTTGGGATGTTTGCGATATTTTGAAAACTGCAGGGGGGTTTGGGCAAAATGTGACCCTCCGCTGCTTTCAGAAATTGGCATAATTTTGGTATAAAAATTCGGAATTTTAAACTACGAATAGGTGCAGAGAGCCAGAATTTAGGTCCAAAATATGGCTCAGGTATCGAATTTGGGATGTTTGGGATATTTTGAAAACTGCAAGGAGGGTGGGGCAAAATGTGACCCACCGCCGCTTTCAGTAATTGGCTAATTTTTGGTATAAAAAGTAGGATTTTCAAACTGCAAATAGGTGCAGAGAGCCAGAATTTGGATCCAAAATATGGCTCAGGTATCAAATTTGGGATGTTTGGGATATTTTTAAACACTGCAGGGGGGTTTGGTCAAAATAAGACCCACTGCCGTTTTCAGTAATTGGCATATTTTTTTTATAAAAAGTCGGAATTTCAAACTGCGAATAGGTGCAGAGGGCCAGAATTTGGATCCAAAATATGGCTCAGGAATCGTTGGGATGTTTGGGATATTTTGAAAATTGTAGGGGGGTTTGGGCAAAATGTGACCAACCGCCGCTTTCAGTAATTGGCAGATTTTTGGTATAAAAAGTCGGAATTTCAAACTGCGAATAGGTGCAGAGAGCCAGAATTTAGGTCCAAAATATGGCTCGGGTATCGAATTTAGGATGTTTGGGATATTTTGAAAACAGCAGTGGGGTTTGGGCAAAATGTGACCCACCGCTGCTTTCAGTAATTGGCTAATTTTTGGTATAAAAAGTTGGATTTTCAAACTGCAAATAGGTGCAGAGAGCCAGAATTTAGGTCCAAAATATGGCTCAGGTATCCAATTTGGGATGTTTGGGATATTTTGAAAACTGCAGGGGGGTTTGGGCAAAATGTGACCCACAGCCACTTTCATTAATTGGCATAGTTTTGGTATAAAAAATCGGAATTTCAAACTGGCGAATAGGTGCAGAGAGCCAGAATTTGGGTCCAAAATATGGCTCAGGTATCGAATTAGGGATGTATGGGATCCTTTAAAAACTGCAGGGGGGTTTGGGCAAAATGTGACCCACCGCCGCTTTCAGTAATTGGCATATTTTTGGTATAAAAAGTCGTAATTTCAAATTGCAAATAAGTGCAGAGAGCCAGAATTTGGGTCCAAAATATGGCTCACGTATCGAATTTGGGATGTTTGGGATATTTTGAAAACTTCAGGGGGGTTTGGGCAAAATGTGAACCACAGCCACTTTCAGTAATTGGCATATTTTTGGTATAAATAATCGGAATTTCAAACTGCGAATAGGTGCAGAAAGCCAGAATTTGGGTCCAAAATATGGCTTAGGTATCGAATTTGACATGTTTGGAATATTTTGAAAACTGCAGGGGGTGGGGGTTTGGGCAAAATGTGACCCACAGCCACTTTCAGTACTTTGCATTTTTTTGGTATAAATAGTCGGAATTTCAAACTGCGAATAGGTGCAGAAAGCCAGAATTTGGGTCCAAAATATGGCTCAGGTATTGAATTTGGGATGTTTGGGATATTTTGAAGACTGCAGGGGGGTTTGGGCAAAATGTGACCCACCGCCGCTATAAGTAACTGGCTAATTTATGGTATAAAAGTTGGAATTTCAAACTGCGAATAGGTGCAGAGCCAGAATTTAGGTCCAAAATATGGCTCAGGTATCCAATTTGGGATATTTGGGATATTTTTAAAACTGCAGGGGGGTTTGGGCAAAATGTGACCCACAGCCTCTTTCAGAAATTGGCATATTTTTGGTATAAATATTCGGAATTTCTAACAGAGAATAGGTGCAGAGAGCCAGAATTAGGATCTAAAATATGGCTTGGGTACCGAATTTGGGCTGTTTGGGATATTTTGAAAATTGCAATGGGGTTTGGGCAAAATGTGACCCACCTCTCTTTCAGTACTTGGCATATTTATGGTATAAAAAGTCGGAATTTCAAACTGCGAATAGATGCAGAGAGCCAGAATTTGGGTGTAAAATATGGCTTAGGTATCGAATTTGGGATGTTTGGGATATTTTGAAAACTGCATGGAGGTTTGGGCAAAATGTAACTCTCCTCCGCTTTCAGTAATTGCCATATTTTTGGTATAAAAATTCGGAATTTCAAACTGCGAATAGGTGCAGAGAGCCAGAATTTGGGTCCAAAATATAGCTCAGGTATCGAATTTGGGATGTTTGGGATATTTTGAAAACTGCAGGGGGATTTGGGCAAAATGTGACACACCGCTGGTATCAATAATTGGCATATTTTCCGTATAAAAATCGGAATTTCAAACTGCGAATAGGTGCAGAGAGCCAGAATTTGGGTCTAAAACTATGGCTCAGGTATCGAATTTGGGATCTTTTGAAAACAGCAGGGGGGTTTGGGCAAAATGTGACCAACCGCCGCTTTCAGTAATTGGCATATTTTTGGTATAAAATTCGTAATTTCATACTGCGATTAGGTGCTGAGAGCCAGAATTTGGGTCCAAAATATGGCTCAGGTATCGAATTTGGGATGTTTGGGATATTTCTAAAACTGCAGGGGGGTTTGGGCAAAATGTGACCCACAGCCGCTTTCAGTAATTTGCATATTTTTGGTATAAAAATTCGGATTTTCAAACTGCGATTAGGTGCTGAGAGCCAGAATTTGGATCCAAAATATGGCGCAGGTATCGAATTTGGGATGTTTGGGATATTTTGAAAACTGCAAGGGGGTTTGGGCAAAAAGTGACCTACCGCCGCATTCAGTAATTGGCATATTTTTGGTATAAAACGTCGGAATTTTAAACTGCGAATAGGTGCAGAGAGCCAGAATTTAGGTCCAAAATATAGCTCAGGTATCCAGTTTGGGATGTTTGGGATATTTTGAAAACTGCAGGGGGGTTTGGGCAAAATGTAACCTACCGCCGCTTTCAGTAATTGGCAGATTTTTGGTATAAAAATTCGTAGTTTCAAACTGCGAATAGGTAGAGAGCCAGAATTTGGGTCCAAAATATGGCTCGGGTATCGATTTTGGGATGTTTGGGATATTTTGAAAACTGCAGAGGGGGGTTTGCGCAAAATGGGACCCACCGCCGCTTTCAGTAATTGGCTAATTTTTTGTATAAAAAGTCGGATTTTCAAACTGCGAATAGGTGCAGAGAGCCAGAATTTAGGTCCAAAATATAGCTCAGGTATCGAATTTGGGATGTTTGGGATATTTTGAAAACTACAGGGGGGTTTGGGCAAAATGTGACCCACAGCCTCTTTCAGAAATTGGCATATTTTTGGTATAAATAGTCGGAATTTCTAACTGCGAATAGGTGCAGAGAGCCAGAATTAGGATCTAAAATATGGCTCAGGTACCGAATTTGGGCTGTTTGGGATATTTTGAAAATTGCAATGGGGTTTGGGCAAAATGTGACCCACCGCTCTTTCAGTAATTGGCATATTTATGGTATAAAAATTCGGAATTTCAAACTGCGAATAGATGCAGAGAGCCAGAATTTAGGTCCAAAATATGGCTCGGGTATCGAATTTGGGATGTTTGGGATATTTTGAAAACTGCATGGAGGTTTGGGCAAAATGTAACCCACCTCCGCTTGCAGTAATTGGCATATTTTTGGTATAAATAGTCGGAATTTCAAACTTCGAATAGGTGCAGAGAGCCAGAATTTAGGTCCAAAATATGGCTCAGGTATCGAATTTGGGATGTTTGGGATATTTTGCAAACTTCAGGGGGGGTTTGGGCAAATTGTGACCCACCGCCGCTTTCAGTAATAGGCATATTTTTGGTATAAAAATTCGGAATTTCAAACTGCGAATAGGTGCAGAGAGCCAGAATTTAGGTCCAAAATATAGCTCAGGTATCGAATTTGGGATGTTTGGGATATTTTGAAAACTGCAGGGGGGTTTGGGCAAAATGTGACCCACCACTGCTTTCAGTAATTAGCATATTTTTGGTATAAAAAGTCGCAATTTCAAACTGCGAATAAGTGCAGAGAGCCGAATTTGGGTCCAAAATATGGCTCGGGTATCGAATGTGGGATGTTTTGGATATTTTGAAAACTGCAGGGGGGTTTGGGCAAAATGTGACCCACAGCCGCTTTCAGTAATTGGCATATTTTTGGTATAAAAATTCGGAATTTCAAACTGCGAATAGGTGCAGAGAGACAGAATTTGGGTCCAAAATATGGCTCGGGTATCGAATTTGGGATGTTTGGGGTATTTTGAAAACTGCATGGAGGTTTGGGCAAAATGTAACCCACCTCCGCTTGCAGTAATTGGCATATTTTTGGTATAAAAAGTCGGAATTTCAAACTGCGAATAGGTGCAGAGAGCCAGAATTACGATCTAAAATATGGCTCAGGTACCGAATTTGGGATGTTTGGGATATTTTGAAAATTGCAATGGGGTTTGGGCAAAATGTGACCCACCGCTCTTTCAATATTTGGCATATTTATGGTATAAAAAGTCGGAATTTCAAACTGCAAATAGATGCAGAGAGCCAGAATTTGGGTCCAAAATATGGCTCGGGTATCGAATTTGGGATGTTTGGGATATTTTGAAAACTGCAGGGGGGGTTTGGGCAAAATGTGACCCACCGACGCTTTCAGTAATTGGCATATTTTTGGTATCAAAATTCGGAATTTCAAACTGCGAATAGGTGCAGAGAGCCAGAATTTGGGTTTAAAATATGGCTTAGGTATCGAATTTGGGATGTTTGCGATATTTTGAAAACTGCATGGAGGTTTGGGCAAAATGTAACCCTTCGCTTTCAGTAATTGCCATATTTTTGGTATAAAAATTCGGAATTTCAAACTGCGAATAGGTGCAGAGAGCCAGAATTTGGGTTTAAAATATGGCTTAGGTATCGAATTCGGGATGTTTGCGATATTTTGAAAACTGCAGGGGGATTTGGGCAAAATGTGACACACCGCTGGTATCAATAATTGGCATATTTTCCGTATAAAAATCGGAATTTCAAACTGCGAATAGGTGCAGAGAGCCAGAATTTGGGTCTAAAACTATGGCTTAGGTATCGAATTTGGGATCTTTTGAAAACAGCAGGGGGGTTTGGGCAAAATGTGACCAACCGCTGCTTTCAGTAATTGGCTTATTTTTGGTATAAAATTCGTAATTTCAAACTGCGAATACGTGCAGAGAGCCAGAATTTAGGTCCAAAATAAAGCTCAGGTATCGAATTTGGGATGTTTGGGATATTTTGAAAACTGCATGGAGGTTTGGGCAAAATGTAACCCACCTCCGCATGCAGTAATTGCCATATTTTTGGTATAAAAAATCGGAATTTCAAACTGCGAATAGGTGCAGAGAGCCAGAATTTGTTTAAAAAATATGGCTAAGGTATCGAATTTGGGATGTTTAGGATATTTTGAAAACTGCGGGGGGCTTTGGGCAAAATGTGACCAACCGCCGCTTTCAGTAATTGGCATATTTTTGGTATAAAAAGTCGTAATTTCAAATTGCGAATAAGTGCAGAGAGCCAGAATTTGGGTCCAAAATATGGCTCAGGTATCGAATTTGAGATGTTTGGGATATTTTTTAAAACTGCAAGGGGGGTTTGGGCAAAATGTGACCCACAGCCGCTTTCAGTAATTGGCATATTTTTGGCATAAATAGTCGGAATTTCAAACTTCGAATAGGTGCAGAGAGCCAGAATTAAGGTCCAAAATATGGCTCAGTTATCCAATTTGGGATATTTGCGATATTTTGAAAACTGCAGGGGAGGTTTGGGCAAACTGTAACCCACCGCCGATTTCAGTAACTGGCAGATTTTTTGTATAAAAAGTCGGAATTTCTAACTGCGAATAGGTGCAGAGAGCCAGAATTAGGATCTAAAATATGGCTCAGGTACCGAATTTGGGCTGTTTGGGATATTTTGAAAATTGCAATGGGGTTTGGGCAAAATGTGACCCACCGCTCTTTCAGTAATTGGCATATTTTTGGTATAAAAAGTCTTAATTTCAAACTGCGAATAGATGCAGAGAGCCAGAATTTGGGTCCAAAATATGGCTCAGGTATTGAATTTGGGATGTTTGGGATATTTTGAAAACTGCATGAAGGTTTGGGCAAAATGTAACCCACCTCCGCTTTCAGTAATTGGCATATTTTTGGTATAAAAATTCGGATTTTCAAACTGCAAATGGCATATTTTTGGTATAAATAGTCGGAATTTCAAACTTCGAATAGGTGCAGAGAGCCAGAATTTAGGTCCAAAATATGGCTCAGGTATCGAATTTGGGATGTTTGGGATATTTTGAAAACTTCAGGGGGGGTTTGGGCAAATTGTGACCCACCGCCGCTTTCAGTAATAGGCATATTTTTGGTATAAAAATTCGGAATTTCAAACTGCGAATAGGTGCAGAGAGCCAGAATTTAGGTCCAAAATATAGCTCAGGTATCGAATTTGGGATGTTTGGGATATTTTGAAAACTGCAGGGGGGTTTGGGCAAAATGTGACCCACCACTGCTTTCAGTAATTAGCATATTTTTGGTATAAAAAGTCGCAATTTCAAACTGCGAATAAGTGCAGAGAGCCGAATTTGGGTCCAAAATATGGCTCGGGTATCGAATGTGGGATGTTTTGGATATTTTGAAAACTGCAGGGGGGTTTGGGCAAAATGTGACCCACAGCCGCTTTCAGTAATTGGCATATTTTTGGTATAAAAATTCGGAATTTCAAACTGCGAATAGGTGCAGAGAGACAGAATTTGGGTCCAAAATATGGCTCGGGTATCGAATTTGGGATGTTTGGGGTATTTTGAAAACTGCATGGAGGTTTGGGCAAAATGTAACCCACCTCCGCTTGCAGTAATTGGCATATTTTTGGTATAAAAAGTCGGAATTTCAAACTGCGAATAGGTGCAGAGAGCCAGAATTACGATCTAAAATATGGCTCAGGTACCGAATTTGGGATGTTTGGGATATTTTGAAAATTGCAATGGGGTTTGGGCAAAATGTGACCCACCGCTCTTTCAATATTTGGCATATTTATGGTATAAAAAGTCGGAATTTCAAACTGCAAATAGATGCAGAGAGCCAGAATTTGGGTCCAAAATATGGCTCGGGTATCGAATTTGGGATGTTTGGGATATTTTGAAAACTGCAGGGGGGGTTTGGGCAAAATGTGACCCACCGACGCTTTCAGTAATTGGCATATTTTTGGTATCAAAATTCGGAATTTCAAACTGCGAATAGGTGCAGAGAGCCAGAATTTGGGTTTAAAATATGGCTTAGGTATCGAATTTGGGATGTTTGCGATATTTTGAAAACTGCATGGAGGTTTGGGCAAAATGTAACCCTTCGCTTTCAGTAATTGCCATATTTTTGGTATAAAAATTCGGAATTTCAAACTGCGAATAGGTGCAGAGAGCCAGAATTTGGGTTTAAAATATGGCTTAGGTATCGAATTCGGGATGTTTGCGATATTTTGAAAACTGCAGGGGGATTTGGGCAAAATGTGACACACCGCTGGTATCAATAATTGGCATATTTTCCGTATAAAAATCGGAATTTCAAACTGCGAATAGGTGCAGAGAGCCAGAATTTGGGTCTAAAACTATGGCTTAGGTATCGAATTTGGGATCTTTTGAAAACAGCAGGGGGGTTTGGGCAAAATGTGACCAACCGCTGCTTTCAGTAATTGGCTTATTTTTGGTATAAAATTCGTAATTTCAAACTGCGAATACGTGCAGAGAGCCAGAATTTAGGTCCAAAATAAAGCTCAGGTATCGAATTTGGGATGTTTGGGATATTTTGAAAACTGCATGGAGGTTTGGGCAAAATGTAACCCACCTCCGCATGCAGTAATTGCCATATTTTTGGTATAAAAAATCGGAATTTCAAACTGCGAATAGGTGCAGAGAGCCAGAATTTGTTTAAAAAATATGGCTAAGGTATCGAATTTGGGATGTTTAGGATATTTTGAAAACTGCGGGGGGCTTTGGGCAAAATGTGACCAACCGCCGCTTTCAGTAATTGGCATATTTTTGGTATAAAAAGTCGTAATTTCAAATTGCGAATAAGTGCAGAGAGCCAGAATTTGGGTCCAAAATATGGCTCAGGTATCGAATTTGAGATGTTTGGGATATTTTTTAAAACTGCAAGGGGGGTTTGGGCAAAATGTGACCCACAGCCGCTTTCAGTAATTGGCATATTTTTGGCATAAATAGTCGGAATTTCAAACTTCGAATAGGTGCAGAGAGCCAGAATTAAGGTCCAAAATATGGCTCAGTTATCCAATTTGGGATATTTGCGATATTTTGAAAACTGCAGGGGAGGTTTGGGCAAACTGTAACCCACCGCCGATTTCAGTAACTGGCAGATTTTTTGTATAAAAAGTCGGAATTTCTAACTGCGAATAGGTGCAGAGAGCCAGAATTAGGATCTAAAATATGGCTCAGGTACCGAATTTGGGCTGTTTGGGATATTTTGAAAATTGCAATGGGGTTTGGGCAAAATGTGACCCACCGCTCTTTCAGTAATTGGCATATTTTTGGTATAAAAAGTCTTAATTTCAAACTGCGAATAGATGCAGAGAGCCAGAATTTGGGTCCAAAATATGGCTCAGGTATTGAATTTGGGATGTTTGGGATATTTTGAAAACTGCAGGGGGATTTGGGCAAAATGTGACCCACCGACGCTTTCAGTAATTGCCATATTTTTGGTATACAAATTCGGAATTTCAAACTGTGAATAGGTGCAGAAAGCCAGAATTTGGGTCCAAAATATGGCTCAGGTATTGAATTTGGGATATTTTGAAAACTGCAGGGGGGTTTGGGCAAAATGTGACCCACCGCCTCTTTCAGTAATTGGCAGATTTTTGGTATAAAAAGTCGGAATTTCAAACTGTGAATAGGTGCAGAGAGCCAGAATTTGGGTCCAAAATATTGCTTAGGTATCGAATTTGGGATGTTTGGGATATTTTGAAAACTGCAATTGTGTTTGGGCAAAATGTGACCCACCGCCGCTTTCATTAATTGGCAGATTTTTGGTATAAAAGTCGGAATTTCAAACTGCGAATAGGTGCAGAGAGCCAGAATTTGGGTCCAAAATATGGCTTAGGTATCGAATTTGGGATGTTTGGGATATTTTGAAAACTGCAGGGGGGGGTTTGGGCAAAATGTGACCCACCGCCGCTTTCAGTAATTGGCATACCCTTTGCCAACAGGTGTCTAGGGGTAAAGGGAATAAAACTCTGCATAACTTGGGGAATCAATGTATCTACGCTAAGGTTGACAAACATAACAATTAAATAATACAGATAATAGTCAGAAATATTCTTTAGCATGCAATAATATAAATAAAATCCTTATTGAGCAATGAGCAATCACACCAGCACATGAATTCTAATTTGAGAAAATACACAATCATCTAACCAGAGAATTAACAGAGTATTAGCTAAAATAGCCATTACCAAGGACTTAATTTAAAACATGTCTCCTCTCGACCAAAGGTGCCAGCCTCTGCCCAAGCGTCGGATCCCAGGGCAATCGTCTACCACAATAATAACTAAACATCCACAAACTATTGTAGAAATTCTACTAACAAAATGTAGTACTAATATTCATATCATTATTAATCATAAGAGTATATACCCAGCAAACAATTTTAGGTTGCCACAACATATCTGGAAAGTATTTGAAAGTATTGGAAACGTTTGTTTTATCGTATCAGATACGATATTGTGTGTGGACTTAAGTAGGTTTCCAAAACTTATAACCAAGACATATGTATCTAACACTAATTTGAGATGTTGTGGCAACTTTACACTCCTAACATGAGTCATTCATAATCCATTCATATACCAATATGAATCTCTTATGAAAGGTTTGAGCCAATAATCTGAACCCTTTTCACATCTTTGTGTTTAAAGTTAAATTTCTTGAAATTAAATTATATTTTATATTATATTATTTTTATTATATTTTATATTATTTTTATTATATTTTATTATATTATTTTTATTATATTTTATATTCTAATATTATTTTCAATTTAAATATTAAAACCAATTTAAGGGTAAAAAAAATCTAATAATTTATATTTCTTTTATTATTTACTAACAATTATAATTATTTACTAACGGAGACAGGGGAGGCTGTACGGCGGAGAGTGGCGGCTGTGGCGGCGGCGGGCGGACACTGGCGGCTGTGTCTGGCGGCGGTGGCGGGTGGCGGCGTCTGTGATGAGTGGTGGCGGATGGCGGTGGTGGGTGGTGGCGGCGGTGGTGGCGGTGGCAGTGGCTGGTGGTGGTGGGTGGTGGCGGGCGGCGGCTACCTACCTACCTTGAGGTGCTTCCGGGGCTTAGTGTCCCCGCGGCCCGGTCGTCGACCAGGCCTCCTGGCGGCGGCTGTGTTGGGTGGTGACGATCGGCGGTGGGGGTGGCGGGTGGCGGCTTGCGGTGGCGACTGTGGCAACGGGCGGTGACGGCTGATAGCAGGCGGTGGTGGCGGCTGGTGGTGGTGGCAGCTGGTGGCGGTGATGGCGGCTGGTGGTGGCGGCTGGCGGTGGGTGGTGGCGGGTGGCGGCCAGCTGGGACACAAGCTCCACCACTGAAGGTCTGAGCACAACTAACCCTATGTCTCTCTCACGACCAGCCCAGTGTTGCCAGCTCGCGCTCTCAAAATGTTTCCTTCAAAGATTGTATATTATCTTTGAACAACAAGTTTGATTATCAAGGAAATAATGCATATATTATTGTCACATTAATACTGTGCAATATCTTATTACATTCCTGCTAAATAATTATAATTTGAAACAGGACAAAAAATCCCACATATATATAAAAACCAACATTAGAGATCACGAGGCCTAGGCCTCGCCTGTGACCACACATATCCTGCCTCCCTGGCCTGCTACCCTCTCACACCTCACACTCTTAACTCTCTCATAATCACTCTCTCTCTTACTCTGTCACTCTTACTCTCTGTCACTCTTACTCTCTGTCACTCTTACTCTCTGTCACTCTTACTCTCTGTCACTCTTACTCTCTGTCACTCTTACTCTGTCACTCTTACTCTCTGTCACTCTTACTCTCTGTCACTCTTACTCTCTGTCACTCTTACTCTCTGTCACTCTTAATCTCTGTCACTCTTACTCTCTGTCACTCTTACTCTCTGTCACTCTTACTCTCTGTCACTCTTACTCTCTGTCACTCTTACTCTCTGTCACTCTTACTCTCTGTCACTCTTACTCTCTGTCACTCTTGCTCTCTGTCACTCTTACTCTCTGTCACTCTTACTCTGTCACTCTTACTCTCTGTCACTCTTACTCTCTGTCACTCTTACTCTCTGTCACTCTTACTCTGTCACTCTTACTCTCTGTCACTCTTACTCTCTGTCACTCTTACTCTCTGTCACTCTTACTCTCTGTCACTCTCACTCTTACTCTCTCTCACTCTCACTCTTACTCTCTCTCACTCTCACTCTTACTCTCTCTCACTCTCACTCTTACTCTCTCTCACTCTCACTCTTACTCTCTCTCACTCTCACTCTTACTCTCTCTCACTCTCACTCTTACTCTCTCTCACTCTCACTCTTACTCTCTCTCACTCTCACTCTTACTCTCTCTCACTCTTACTCTCTCTCACTCTTACTCTCTCTCACTCTTACTCTCTCTCACTCTTACTCTCTCTCACTCTTACTCTCTCTCACTCTTTCTCTCACTCTCTCTCACTCTTACTCTCTCTCACTCTTACTCTCTCTCACTCTTACTCTCTCTCACTCTTACTCTCTCTCACTCTTACTCTCTCTCACTCTTACTCTGTCACTCTTACTCTGTCATTCTTACTCACTCTCAGTCACCCTTACCCATTCATACTCACTCTCTCACTCTTACTCTCATACTCTTACTCTCAATTACTCTTACTCTCAATCACTCTTACTCCCAATCACTCCTACTCCCAATCACTCCTACTCCCAATCACTCCTACTCTTACTCTCCCTCTTACTCTTACTCCCAATCACTCTTACTCCCAATCACTCTTACTCTCAATCACTCTTACTCTCAATCACTCTTACTCTCATTCTTACTCTTACTCACTCTTACTCTCAATCACTCTTATTCTCATTCTTACTCCTACTCCCAATCACTCCTACTCCCAATCACTCTTACTCTCAATCACTTACTCCCACTCTTACTCTCAATCACTCTTACTCTCAATCACTCTTACTCTCATACTCACCCTTACTCTCAATCACTTTACTCTCACTCTTACTTACTCTGTCACTCTTACTCACACTCAGTCACTCTTATACTCACTCTTACTCACACTTACACACTCTCTGGCACTCTCACTTACACACTCTCTGGCACTCTCACTCACCTTCAGTCACTCTTACTCACTCTTACCCACTCTCACTCACTCTTACTCACTCTAGTTAATAAGAACACGCCAATATAAGACAACAAAACGTTTTCAGATTCTTTCTCACCACTTTCCAGCAACTTTTATAATTTATATAAATTATCTTAGGGAATAATACATAAATTATATATTTAAACATGATATTAGTGTTTAGTGGAATGCATAAGGAGTCAAATTGTGTTAAAAAGAGCGATTTTTAGAAAATTTGGAAAACTACTTTTTTCTGTTCATATAACTAAATGGATTTTAAAGGTTTCACTCAGCCAATATATATCATTCACAATTTATTAATGAATTTTACAAAAAAACACCATAAATTTTATATTTAAACATGTAAAAACTATTTGTTTTACATTTGGAAGAAAATAATTGTAGAAAAACAATTTATAATTAAACCTTTGTGTTTGGATTTTTTGAGTAAAAGTTTCTCAAAGGCTCTCCTGAACCATTCTCAATGCAAATCATTCCCGCACCTATGGGAAGAGATAGGCGAACGTTGTGTAGATGATTTGTGTTTGCTGGGTAATAATGTTACATTACTCAATATAATTTACTGGCAAACAATAATAAGAATTAGTCAAGGTTGAACTATACTCACTCGCTTGACATCAAGTTCCCACACTGGCCACATCCAAATATGGTCATCCCCCCACACAGGGAAACCAACATGAAAATACTTGCAAAAGCGTCATACAATATAATGCAACTCAGGCACACAACAGCATGCTACAATATATAACATACAAGAATCTAATATTCAACTGGATACTATAATAATTATAGAACAAGACAATAGTAATATAAGCATCAAGAGTAATGTTAGAATCCTAGTAAGATTCGTAACAGCAGGACTCGGGGTCGAAGGTGTCACTTACTCTACAGGCAGCATAACGGAGGCAAAAACATTGAGCGTTGCCCTGAGAAAAGGGGACAGAGCAACCTTCAAACTCTCAAAAAGTGAGTGGGGACCCAGGGGTCGCATCCATTGGACCCCTTTCACCCCTACAGGGCTTCCCAGGGCCCTAAGACTGGTTTTGTTAAGGGTAAGCCCAGCCAGGGTACTGCTAACCGGCACCCAAGTCTACCAAACAAATTTCTAAAACTGAACCCCCGGGACGTGTCCACTCACGGGGGCCAAGCAGGGGGAACCACCGAGCCCGGGAGGTCAAGATCCTAATATAACAGGGGGCAGGGGAACAAAAGCAGGCCCCCCCCCTCACTAGGTACAAAAGCAGGCCCTCCTGCCCCACTAGGTACAAAAGCAGGCCCTCCTGCCCCACTAGGTACAAAAGCAGGCCCTCCTGCCCCACTAGGTACAAAAGCAGGCCCTCCTGCCCCACTAGGTACAAAAGCAGGCCCTCCTGCCCCACTAGGTACAAAAGCAGGCCCTCCTGCCCCACTAGGTACAAAAGCAGGCCCTCCTGCCCCACTAGGTACAAAAGCGGGCCCTCCTGCCCCACTAGGTACAAAAGCGGGCCCTCCTGCCCCACTAGGTACAAAAGCGGGCCCTCCTGCCCCACTAGGTACAAAAGCGGGCCCTCCTGCCCCACTAGGTACAAAAGCAGGCCCTCCTGCCCCACTAGGTACAAAAGCAGGCCCTCCTGCCCCACTAGGTACAAAAGCAGGCCCCCCCCCACTAGGTACAAAAGCAGGCCCCCCCCCACTAGGTACAAAAGCAGGCCCCCCCCCCACTAGGTACAAAAGCAGGCCCCCCCACTAGGTACAAAAGCAGGCCCCCCCCACTAGGTACAAAAGCAGGCCCCCCCCACTAGGTACAAAAGCAGGCCCCCCCCACTAGGTACAAAAGCAAGCCCCCCCCACTAGGTACAAAAGCAAGCCCCCCCCCACTAGGTACAAAAGCAGGCCCCCCCCCCACTAGGTACAAAAGCAGGCCCCCCCCACTAGGTACAAAAGCAGGCCCCCCCACTAGGTACAAAAGCAGGCCCCCCCCACTAGGTACAAAAGCAAGCCCCCCCCCCACTAGGTACAAAAGCAGGCCCCCCCCCACTAGGTACAAATGCAGGCCCCCCCCCACTAGGTACAAAAGCAGGCCCCCCCCACTAGGTACAAAAGCAGGCCCCCCCCACTAGGTACAAAAGCAGGCCCCCCCCACTAGGTACAAAAGCAGGCCCCCCCACTAGGTACAAAAGCAGGCCCCCCCCCACTAGGTACAAAAGCAGGTTCCCCCCACTAGGTACAAAAGCAGGCCCCCCCCACTAGGTACAAAAGCAGGTTCCCCCCACTATGTACAAAAAAATGAACAGAAAAACCCCGCAAGAGGACAACGTACCCAGAAGGAACAGAACCGGCCACTGTAATATGTGAAAACTAGCAAAAAAACAAAAAAAACAACCAGGTAGCTGCGCAGTACCCTGTGCTCCTACCAGTGCAAAAACTACCAGTTACCCCAAGGTAAAAAGCGAGGAGGAAACCCCCCAGCACTCCCAGGGCGGTCAATTACCGAGCAGCAAAAGACCAACAGAGGTAGTTCCCAAGGTTCCTTGTGGAATATAACCCCAGTCCCTAAGGGCTGGGGCACTCAGCACTCGGTACAAGGCACTCAGGGAAGGGAACCCTAAGCATATGCAGCCCGAGTACCTGTGAATAATAGATTATTACTCCCAGCTCTCACGCCACTGTAAGAGCAGTACTGAACACAAGGCATAGCACAACAGAGAGAATCTGGAGCTGGAGCCACACGACTGAGCCTTATCACATCAGCCGAGAACTGGGGTGTGGATCGCTGGCATGAGGGGTTTGGGGCTCCCCCATCCCCCTCCCGGGGGTGGGGGGGGGGAGCTGAGCAGACAAGTGACACGGCACATGTGACATCATGCTCGTTTTCATTTGGGGGATATCAGTCCAGTCGTTAGTTTCAGTAGTGGTTTTAACCAGAAGAGGGGCTTGTTTTGAGGCGCTTGCCTTTCTGGGTGCCTGGCCTGGTCAATGGCAGACATAGAATGCTCCAGATCACATGTGCAGTTCTATAGGCCATTGCTCCTCGTGCCTCTCTGAGGGAGCCAGGTTCTGGCTCGTGGTCCCTGGTAGGCCTAAAACTTCATTCACATTGATGCCAAAGTCTAATAATACTGTATACATATCTGCCTGGATAGCTCTAGGGAGCCTCCGGGCTCTCACCTAGAAAATGACGTTTCATTACATTCAAAGCTGGTTTTTTATTGTTTTGTGTGATGGAACTAAAAAGGAGTTCCCAGAAACCTTGGCAAGATGAGAAGGCTCAACTGTATCTACACTCGAATTGAAAGGGACAACCCTCGTAGCTGAAGGAAGGAATATCTCAAAGAAAAACCTCAACCCTAAACCTGCTACTGGGCCAGGGGCAGGGGAAAAGAGAAGGGCAAACCCCCTGCCCAAAGGAGAAAGAAGGAAAAGGAGGTATGGACAAAGTCACCGCCTATTCCATGAGACAAGTATCATTTGCTAGCCCCGGGCCTCAAACCGGGGACACAACCTTGACTGCTGCAATCCAGGAACTAAAGACACCAGCAGTTGCTGCCAGAAGCCCCTCCAAAATTGGCAGTAGAGCAACTTGAAGGGAGCATCCCCTTCATGACTCAGGGCCAAAGGTGTCACAGACCCAACAGGTAGCAGTGGAGGCAGACAAACTGAACATTGTCACAAAGCATGGATGGTGCACAACCCAGAAATTTGCTCGAAGTGAGAGCAGGGATGATGGGTGGATCACAAGGACCACCAAACCCATAAGGGGTTTACCAGGGCTTGCAGGGTGAATGTTCCCTGCAGGTATGCCCAGGCACTGTTATCGCCATGGTGGTAACTCCTATATAATTGTATAGGTTTCCCTATTAACACCCAATACCACCAGAAAGAGCAAGAGAGAAACCAAAAAGGGGACCATCCATGCCTAGACACTAGGTAAACCTAATAAGTCAGGAATGGCACAAATAAACTCCCCTTTAGAGGAATGAGGGCGCAATGAAAAATAAAGGCCATAAATGGACCGAATTACAAATTAAGTACCACTAACTCTCAAGATACCCGACCGTGGAACACAGGAGAATAGCAGACCAAACCAGGTATGGTAATCTGGAAGGTCTACCTCAGTGCGCCACACCAGCATATAAACACACTCGACCCAAGGAGAGACTGACAGTCCAAGACAATAAGCTTACCTTTAGGGCGAGAGCCACCACAAGCATGTAGACCCCTTTAAGGAGTGAACCCTGACAACGCAAGGACAGCACTTAATGAGCGCACATGGAAGGTAGCCCTGGGCACATGCAGCTCCAAGAACACTAAACTCCTGGCTCACGTTGCACAACCATACACAGAAAAAGCCTCGAGGGCAAAACACCACTGAGCTGAAACCAAGACCAGAGCCAGAACAATGAGAGAGGAACTAGGCACATACATATCAGCATTAGAACTGAGGGTGGACCAGTTGGCTGACACCTGACTGCCTCCTTCCTTCCCCCAAATGTTGAGGGAGGTGGAGGCAAATGAGCTAGCTCAAGTTTCATGAATTTTCAATTGTTTGTATACATTGTTGTGGGAGTTCATTTGGTGGTTTTGAGGCTGTGGTCTATTTTGTTGCATTGACTTTCTGGGTGCCTTGCTTTGGTGGTGGCAAACAGAAGTAAGTTGACAAATTTTTTTCATAACTGCCTTTGCTCCCTGCACCTGTGAGGTGGGTCAGGTTCTGTCAATACGAACTCCACAACTGATGGCACCTTGTAGTTTGGCACTATATCAGTATAGTAGCTTCAGGGAGCCACTAGGGGCTTTCCCCTGAAAAAAATAGGTTGTGGAAATAATAAGACTCAAATAGTAGTTATATCATCTAAGACTAGCCAGTGTGGAACTGTTCCAGGTCTAAAACAGACTTACTTGTTCATCCACACCTTAATCTCTGAACCATTTAGGTTTAAGGTGTTCCACTCAATACAATAATTTAGTGATGTTTGCAATGCTGGACAGTTCTTAGAATTATGATACTGAGGATATAACAGTTAATGTGTTTCTTTTTTCTCTTATGCAGGAACGCAATGTGGAAGTCTTATTCTGCTACGAGCCCTATGATGAAGTAGTTCTCATGCAGCTACAGGAATTCACTAACAGGAAAATTGTTTTTGTAGAGAAAGAAATGCGCCAGGATAAAGTAAGTAAGTAATTATCAAAAGCAGGCACCAAACCGGGAAGGCTATGTAGCACCATCAAATACGCAAAATAATCAGAGGGCGCTAAATATCACCGAGGATGCCAATACGAGAACAAAAACGCATAAGGCGAACGATATCAAAAGTATCCGAGTCACCAAGAATTCTATCGAGGGACAGGTGACCGCGAGGGGCGGTCGGAAAGCAAGACACACGCTCGTCCTGGAAGTCAGGACATTCAAGAAGGACATGCACGACCGTAAGAGGGACAACGCAACTAGGACAATAAGGAGCAGGGCGGCGCTCCATCAAGTGACCATGGGTTAAGCGAGTATGGCCAATACGCAACCTCGCCAGAGCTGTTTCCCACCGCCGGTTACGGTGGAAGGAGGACGGCCACGAGGAAACACAACATTTAAGAGTACGTAGCTTGTTACCAGTAACAGACAACCAAGAAGCCTGCCAACGGGTAAGGACTGAGGAATGGATAACCGGGTAAAAGTCGGAATACGGAATGCCTTTACGAGAGATGGGACAAGAGCGGACAGCTTCCTTAGCGGCAGCATCCGCACGCTCATTTAAAGACACGCCAATATGGCTGGGAACCCAACAAAACTCAACCGACTTAAATTTACTGTGAACGAGAAACAGCCAATGCTGGATCTCGACAACTACTGGATGAACTGGATTAAAGGACCCGAGAGCCATGAGGGCACTACGAGAGTCAACAACAACCACAAAGGAAGACTGACAACGAGAAAGCAGGAGACGAAGAGCATAGAGAATAGCATAAAGTTCCGCTGTAAAGATGCTAGTCTCCGGAGGCAAGCGACACATATAAGTGCGACCAGGAAAAACAACAGAGTAGCCAACACCGTCCGCTGACTTAGACCCATCGGTGAAGACAGAAACGGAGCGGGAGTGAGAAGAAAAGTGCTCAAGGAAAAGGCGTTTTAGAACCGTAGGAGGGGTAAAAGCTTTAGTGATACGAGTCAAGGATGTACAAAACCGCGGAAGAGGGACCCTCCACGGGGGCAAAGAAGGAACAACACGAGGAGAAACACCAGAAATACGAACGGAAAGAGAAACCTGTAGGCGAGATAACCGGACAGAAAGAGGGAGGTGGTGAAGAGGAACAGGAACCGCAGGAGGGGTAAAAGTTAAAGCACGACAGAGGCGAGAGGAAGGATGTTGCAAGGACCGCGCAAGATAGCGAAGACAGTAGCGATCACGGCGGTCCTGGAGAGACAGGAAGCCAGTGTCAACATACAAGCTAAGGACGGGAGTCGAACGAAAGGCACCAGAACTGAGGCGCAACCCAGTATGGTGTAAAGCATCAAGACGGCGAAGAGTAGAAGGAGAAGCAGACGAGTAAGCAGGGCAACCATAATCGAGCTTAGACAGGACGAGAGAGGAATGTAACGCAAGGAGAGTGCGCCTATCTGCCCCCCAAGAAGTATGGGACAAGACCCGAAGGAGGGTAAGGGCCTTAGAGCACTCAACACGGAGGTAAGAGATATGGGGAGACCAAGACAAACGAGTGTCAAGGAATAACCCCAAAAGCTTCGCGGAATCTTTGTATTCAAGGGGATGACCATAAAGTGACAAAGAGGGACGAAGAACAACCCGTTTCCGCGTAAAAGTCATGGCACAAGTCTTAGAAGTAGAGAACTTGAAGCCATGACCTGTGGCCCAAGACGACACGGCATCAATTGCAAGTTGAAGCCGGCGTTGAAGGAGAGGCGAATCATCACCCTGACAACAAAGGGTAAGATCATCGACATAGAGAGCGGAGAAGACACCAGAAGGAAGAGAGGAAAGAAGACCATTGAGGGCAACCAGAAAAAGAGTAGTGCTCAGAACACTACCCTGGGGCACACCTTCGTATTGCTGAAAAGAGGGAGACAGAGCGGTACCAAGGCGCACCCGAAAGGAACGACGAGAGAGGAAGCTGCGGAGAAAGAGAGGGAGATGACCACGAAGGCCAAAAGAATGAAGTTGAGATAGGATATGATAACGCCAAGTGGTGTCGTAAGCCTTTTCTAGGTCAAAAAGGACGGCAACAACGGAGGTCTTCGCTGCAAAAGCAGTACGAATATAGACCTCCAAGTTCACCAGGACATCAGTCGTGCTGCGGCACTTGAGGAAACCAAATTGAGAAGGGGAGAGGAGGTGATGGTGTTCCAGGAACCACATCAGACGAACGTTAACCATACGTTCAAAGAGTTTGCAGACACAACTTGTGAGAGCAATAGGGCGAAAGTCCTTAGGGGAAGTACCCAGAGACCCCGGTTTGTGAACAGGGAGGACAACGGCATCGAGCCAGTCCTCAGGGACTGACGACGACTCCCAGATCCGATTATACAGACTCAGTAAATACTGAGACGTGCTCGGAGGGAGATGGCGAAGCATCTCATAATGAATACCATCGGAGCCCGCCGCCGTAGAACCGCAGAGGGCCAGGGCAGAACGAAGTTCAGAGAGAGAGAAGGGATCATTATAGGGAAGCTGAAGATGAGTGCAGAAATCTAAAGGACGAGACTCAAGGACAGGTTTACGAAGAAGGAAAGATTGGGGAAGATGAAGACCAGAGCTAACAGAAGAAAAGTGGGAACCCAGTTCGGAAGCGACCTGCAACGGGTCCGCCACAAGAGTATCATGGAGGTGAAGGACCGGTGAAACATCGGGAACGAACTTACCCGCTATCTTGCGGATACGCTTCCAGATCTGGGCCAGAGGGGTTTCGGACGTAATTGTCGAGACATAAGATGCCCAACATTCACGTTTAGCCGTACGGATGGCCCTACGGGCCACCGCACTTGCTTTCCGAAAGAAAAGAAAAGAATCGGTCGTCTGCCTACGGCGGTGCTTCTTCCAGGCTGCACGCTTACAGCGGACAGCCCGAGCACAGTCCGCATTCCACCAGGGAACGCACTTCCGTGGACCCCGAGAGGAAGAGCGAGGAATAGAGCGGAGGGCAGCGTTGAAGACAGTGTCATGAAAAAGGAGGAGAGCGCGAGAGAGGGGCAGAAGGGAGAGGTCAGAGAGTAGCACTGAGGGAAAATAGGGTCCAGTCCGCCTTAGCAAACTGCCACCTAGGGAAAGAGAGGGAAGGGCGAAAAGAGAAAAAGGAAACAAGGATGGGGAAATGATCACTTCCATGGAGGTCATCAAGAACCTGCCACGTGAAATCTAAGTAAAGAGAAGAAGAGCAGAGAGAAAGATCAAGACAAGAAAGGGTGCGAGTTCGAGAGTCCAAATGAGTGGGCTCACCAGAATTCAGAAGAGACAGGGAAGAAGAGAGGAGAAACGGCTCAAGGAGGCGACCCCGGGTATTCGTCAGAACGTCACCCCAAAGAGAATGACGACAATTGAAGTCACCCAGCAGGAGCACAGGCTCCGGCAAGGAGTCTAGGAGGTGTTTCAAATCAGGAAGAGAGAGCGGGACACTCGGGGGGAGATAAGTGGAACAAACTGTGTACCATTTCCCCACAAAGATACGAGCAGCAGAACAATGGAGAGGCGAAGGAAAAAGTAAAGGAACAAAGGGAACATCAGCCCGAATCAAGAGAGCAGAAGAATTAGAAGCCCCAGCAATGGCTGGGGGGGGCGGAGAGAAAGGAATAGCCACGAAAACGACCAGGACGAGCACCAAGCATTGGCTCCTGGAGACGGACACAAAGGGGCGAAAACCGCGAAACCAGAAGTTGGAGTTCGAGGAAATTGGCGTAATAACCTCGAACGTTCCATTGAAGAATGGACAACGACGAGAAGAGAAAGGACAAAAACAGAGAACAAGGAAGAAACAAAGGCGAAAGAGCAACAGAGCACGTTAAAGAATATCAGGGTCGGGATCAGGGTCGGGATCAGGGTCAGCAAAGTCAGGGTTAGGGGGCATGGGTAAACTGAGCAAAGACGGAGGGAAGGAAACGGGAGAACAGATCAGAGGCGGGCGGGCAGGGTCCGGAGGAGGAGGAGGAAGAGGAGGAAGAGGAGGAGACAACGGAGAGGATCCGTCAAGGACAGCAGCAGGAGGAGGGGGAGTAGAAAGAGGGGAGCGCACCCCAGCAAGAGCAGCAACCGAAAGGGAAGCAGGGTCCAAAGAAACCTCCATAGCAGGAACAGGGGGCGCAAGCACTGAAACGGGAGGGGAAGGAGCAACAGAGCCAGGAGGAGGAGCTGAGGAAGAAAGCGAAGCCTTCTTACCCGCCGGGGAAGAGGAAGGAGAGGAGCCAGGCTTACGCTTCTGACTTGGAGACCGGTGTCCCAGCAACTACGTACCGGGCAACGGATTCCAGTGTCTCAACCGGAGAAGCCGAACGAGAGCACACACGACGGCCGGTAGGAGAGCGATGGACATCTGCCCGCACCGACAGGCGGTGGGGAGAGCTGATAGATGGAGGAAGAGGATGGGAAGGAGGACCGGAGGGGGACGAGGAAGAAGACACAGAAGACACGACAGACCGGGTAGAAGGAAGGGGAACCCCAGACAGAGGACCAGGAGGAGGATCCTTCGGGAGAGAACCCGAAGGAACAGAGGAGGGGGCAGTGGGCGCATCAGGGTCCAAGGCCCGGAAACGGTTGTGAGTCTGAGGAAGGCGGGAAGGACGAGGAGAGGAAGAGCGCAACACGCGAGCATAAGAGATATTAGCATAAGGCGGGAGCCGGCGAACCTGGCGCCTCGCCTCAGGAAAAGATAAACGCTCCCGGTGCTTCAGGTTGAGGACGGCTGCCTCAAGCTTGTAATGGACACACGCACGGGAGAAGGTAGGATGGGCCTCACCGCAGTTGAGGCAACGAGCCTGGGGAGAAGTGCACTCCGACTTAGAGTGACCTCCGCCACCACACAAAGGACAGAGAGAGACAGTCCCGGAGCAGCGGAGGGCACCATGCCCAAACCTCCAGCACTTGTTGCAGAGCCGAGGAGAAGGAATGTACTCCTGGACAGATCACCTGGCACCAGCAAGAATGACAGAGGGTGGAAGGGTCCTACCATCAAAGGTAATCTTCACAACCCGGAGGGGTTGACGGCGACTACCACGAGGGGGACGAGTAAACGTGTCCACCTGGAGAATAGAATGGCCCTGGGCAGCGAGGATATGTCGAATATCGTCGGGGCAGTCGCGCAGGTCCCGAACACCGGTTGCAACATGGGGCGGGAGCAAAATAGTGCCAACACTGGCATTCAACTGAGCGTTTTTCGAGACCCGAACGGGGGTCTCGCCAAGGCAGGACAAGGCAGCCAAGCGGGAAGCAGCATCCTGAGAAGGAGCAGCAACGACACGTGTACCAAGACGAGTGGGGTTGAAAGTAATGGAGGCATCCACGGAATCAATGAGATGTCGATGAAGGGAGAAATCGTCAGGAGGCGCAGAATCAAGAGGGAGGAGATCAAAATATTTGGCCCACGAAGCGGGACCAAACAAGGCTTGATAGGTAGCAGAACTGGAAGGAATCGAGCGAGGGCGGCCGTGACGAGGACGGCGGTGAGAACCCCCAGAGAGAGAGGGGTTAAAAGGCGCAGTAGTTACAACTAGAGAAGGAGCCGCGCCAGGGGACGAGGTAGTCACCACTGGGGGCTTGGGGCTCGACCCAACCACAGAGGAGGGAAGGGAGCCAGGGGAAGGAGTCAGAGAGGCCAAAGGAGGAGCAAGGTCGGGGCCCAATGCAGCGGAGGCTACAGAGCCCGGTCTTCCAATACGGACCGACTCGGGGGCTTGGTCGCCCACCCCACGAGCCTGAGAAGGGAAGCTAGAAGCAGCCGAAACAGGGGTTTTCATCGTGACGAAAAGAAAAATTCACTCACGAATGTGCCCCCACACCCACCATGGAGCCACAATTAGAGGCAGGACACCCAACAAGAAGCTATCGCCGATCTTGTCGGGGCCTCCTAGGGGTGCGTCGTGAGTATACGCCCCACAAACGCCACCTTAAGAAACCGACAGTCCGTCGAGATCGGGTTCAGTGACGAAGTGGGGATTGACAATAAAAGGTTCCCCTCGCTCTCGACGTCGGGTACTGCAGTTCTACGGGTGCATGAGTATGCCTCCTCAAGCACCCGGGCGTCAAAATAGAAGAAGTCCATGGAAGAACCAGAACGAGCAAAAGGTCGGCAGGAAACGGCAAGCAGATAGGAGAAGAGGGGGGAGAAAAACGAAACAGAAGGAAAAGGAAAAGGTGCCCAGCAGAATTGGAGAGGACGGCAGCAGGAGCACAAGGCTAGAAAAGGACAGAGGACTGTCCGAAGGAGCATCACACTCCGGCAGCCGCCCACGAAGCCCCCACACGGCGACAACGAGCTGAGCGGGGAGGGGGGCGCCAGGATAAAGAAGCAGTTGATAACGAAGGAAGTAAGAAACTTAACAACTATTGTATAACTTCTCTAATTGGCTGCTAAGAAGACATAGAAAACATTATGTTTATGAGTTTTTATTCATTCTTTGGTGAAAATTTAAAAAAAATTCTGATATTACTGCTAATTCCCTTCCTCTTTAAAATTGTATATTAATGTGAAATAACTGGTGTCCCATAATTTTCTGTTCTAGTAAGTTTCCAATTGTCTACATTCATCTACAATCTGGATTAATTAAAATTCCATAATGCCCATTGAATCTTTGCACACAAGTGCATTCAAATCATTAATTTGATTTTTAATACTGCTTTTGTTATTGTATTTTCTGTGAGGGAAATTCTCAGCTCTCTGAAGCTATCACACTGAATAAGTGCCATACTACTAGGTGTCATCAGTTGCAGAGTTCTGTTGGCCTTCTGTGGACTATGAGAAAAAAGTCCACTACGGGCTCACCATAGCCCGTGCTACTTGGAACTTTTTGTTCGAAGGAGCGAATCTTGTACAACAAAACCACTATGAGCCAGATCCTGCCCCCCCCTCAGAGAGGAGCAGGGAGCAATGGCCTGTGAACACTTTAAATAAATGTAAAGTTTATCATCTTTTCCACCATCCAAGGGAAGGCTCCAAGCAAGATAAGCAAATCAAAACAGACTACTGCATGGTTAAAACGAAACCATAGCCTAAAATTTCCCAAACGAACTCCCCCACAATGAAAACAAAATTTTGTGAAACTAGCCCCCCCCCCTTCACTAGTCTGCCCCCCCCCCATCTTCACTAGTCTGCCCCCCCCCCCCCATCTTCACTAGTCTGCCCCCCCCCCATCTTCACTAGTCTGCCCCCCCCCATCTTCACTAGTCTGCCCCCCCCATCTTCACTAGTCTGCCCCCCCCCCCCCTTCTTCACTAGTCTGCCCCCCCCCCTTCTTCACTAGTCTGCCCCCCCCCCCTTCTTCACTAGTCTGCCCCCCCCCCCTTCTTCACTAGTCTGCCCCCCCCCCTTCTTCACTAGTCTGCCCCCCCCCCCCCCCCTTCTTCACTAGTCTGCCCCCCCCCCCCTTCTTCACTAGTCTGCCCCCCCCCCCTTCTTCACTAGTCTGCCCCCCCCCCCTTCTTCACTAGTCTGCCCCCCCCCCCCCCTTCTTCACTAGTCTGCCCCCCCCCCCCCCTTCTTCACTAGTCTGCCCCCCTTCCTTCTTCACTAGTCTGCCCCCCTTCCTTCTTCACTAGTCTGCCCCCCCCCCCTTCTTCACTAGTCTGCCCCCCCCCCTTCTTCACTAGTCTGCCCCCCCCCCCTTCTTCACTAGTCTGCCCCCCCCCCCCTTCTTCACTAGTCTGCCCCCCCCCCCTTCTTCACTAGTCTGCCCCCCCCCCCCCTTCTTCACTAGTCTGCCCCCCCCCCCCTTCTTCACTAGTCTGCCCCCCCCCCCTTCTTCACTAGTCTGCCCCCCCCCCCTTCTTCACTAGTCTGCCCCCCCCCCCCTTCTTCACTAGTCTGCCCCCCCCCCTTCTTCACTAGTCTGCCCCCCCCCCCTTCTTCACTAGTCTGCCCCCCCCCCCCCTTCTTCACTAGTCTGCCCCCCCCCCTTCTTCACTAGTCTGCCCCCCCCCCTTCTTCACTAGTCTGCCCCCCCCCCCCTTCTTCACTAGTCTGCCCCCCCCCCCTTCTTCACTAGTCTGCCCCCCCCCCTTCTTCACTAGTCTGCCCCCCCCCTTCTTCACTAGTCTGCCCCCCCCCTTCTTCACTAGTCTGCCCCCCCCTTCTTCACTAGTCTGCCCCCCCCTTCTTCACTAGTCTGCCCCCCCCCCCCCTTCTTCACTAGTCTGCCCCCCCCCCCTTCTTCACTAGTCTGCCCCCCCCCCTTCTTCACTAGTCTGCCCCCCCCCTTCTTCACTAGTCTGCCCCCCCCCTTCTTCACTAGTCTGCCCCCCCCCCTTCTTCACTAGTCTGCCCCCCCCCCCTTCTTCACTAGTCTGCCCCCCCCCCCTTCTTCACTAGTCTGCCCCCCCCCCTTCTTCACTAGTCTGCCCCCCCCCCTTCTTCACTAGTCTGCCCCCCCCCCCCTTCTTCACTAGTCTGCCCCCCCCCCTTCTTCTCTAGTCTGCCCCCCCCCCCTTCTTCACTAGTCTGCCCCCCCCCCCCTTCTTCACTAGTCTGCCCCCCCCCCTTCTTCACTAGTCTGCCCCCCCCCCTTCTTCACTAGTCTGCCCCCCCCCCTTCTTCACTAGTCTGCCCCCCCCTTCTTCACTAGTCTGCCCCCCCCCCCCTTCTTCACTAGTCTGCCCCCCCCCCCTTCTTCACTAGTCTGCCCCCCCCCCTTCTTCACTAGTCTGCCCCCCCCCCCTTCTTCACTAGTCTGCCCCCCCCCTTCTTCACTAGTTTGGCCCCCCCCCCCTTCTTCACTAGTCTGGCCCCCCCCCCTTCTTCACTAGTCTGGCCCCCCCCCCCTTCTTCACTAGTCTGGCCTCCCCCCCCTTCTTCACTAGTCTGCCCCCCCCCTTCTTCACTAGTCTGCCTCCCCCCCTTCTTCACTAGTCTGCCCCCCCCCTTCTTCACTAGTCTGCCTCCCCCCCTTCTTCACTAGTCTGCCCCCCCCCCCTTCTTCACTAGTCTGCCCCCCCCCCTTCTTCACTAGTCTGCCCCCCCCCCCCTTCTTCACTAGTCTGCCCCCCCCCCCCTTCTTCACTAGTCTGCCCCCCCCCCCCCCTTCTTCACTAGTCTGCCCCCCCCCCTTCTTCACTAGTCTGCCCCCCCCCCTTCTTCACTAGTCTGCCCCCCCCCCCCTTCTTCACTAGTCTGCCCCCCCCCCCCCCTTCTTCACTAGTCTGCCCCCCCCCCCCCTTCTTCACTAGTCTGCCCCCCCCCCCCTTCTTCACTAGTCTGCCCCCCCCCCTTCTTCACTAGTCTGCCCCCCCCCCCTTCTTCACTAGTCTGCCCCCCCCCCCTTCTTCACTAGTCTGCCCCCCCCCCTTCTTCACTAGTCTGCCCCCACCCACCTGCCTGGGTCAGCCAGGTCGTGCAGAGTCTAGTTCTATACTGATGTCCGGGCCTGGTAGTCACTTTGCTCTGGCTCTGGTATCCCGTTTTCTTTGGTGTTTTTGCTTTTGAGGCGGTGTGTTCCTATAGGGATGTGTGCGTGAGCCAGGAGTTTAGTGTACTGGAACTGCATGTGCTCAGGGTTTCCTTCCCTGTGCGCTCTGTATGTACTAGCCTTGCATGGTGAAGGTTACCCAGGGGGCATTCTGTCAACACTCCTTTCAGGGGGGTTTCCTGACTTGTGGTGGTCCTCGCCCTTAAGGTAAACCTTTAATCTGTGGTATTAAATAAATTAAATATATTAAAGCCTTTAATAAGTAAATTTGTGACTTTGTTTTTCCTTGGTTTGGGAGTGTTTTGGTTGGTGGGGTGCATTGTGGTCTGTGTGACCAGTTATTTTGTTAAAACAAGCTGTGCCGAAGCTTCTCCCAGGGTACTCATACTCCTGCTGGGGTGGGGGGGGGGGGGCATTTTCATACTCATGCATGGTAGTTTCATGCAGGAGTGGGATATTTCATACCTGTACGTTTTTAGACTTGGGTTCGACTCCCTTTCAATTTTGCTTTCGGGGTTCCCTTGGGTTTCCCTGGGGGTAGGCATCTTTCTGGAGGTTTCTGTCCTCATGTCTTCCCCTTTGGAGGAGCATGAGGTTCTGTTGTGTGGCCCAGTTTTTTCCTTGGCTTTGGCCCTGGCCTGTTTTGAGTTCAGGTCCTTCTTATCCTATTTGGTACATTCCAAGGTTTTTAGGTCGTTCTGGCTAGCTGACACCCCATTGTTTTTCTCACTTTTCTTGGCGCGGCTTTGCCGATCCCTGCATGCTGGAGTGGCGTGGAATTGGGAAAGTGTTCTAGGTTTTAAAGGGTCTCGACTTTGAGCCCCTTGATGCCTATCTTTGGCTCCGCCCTTTCTCACAAAAGTTAGTGAGCTGCAGCTTCTTATTTACCTCGCTGTTGGCATTGTTTGTGGTGGATTACCTTCGGGCCTGTCGGCACTAGGGTTCTGTCGTAGGCTTGCTGAGCCTCCTTGAGCTCCTTCCAGATTGGCTCTCAGAGAATGTCCGTGTCAAATATGACATTTTAGAGAAGTGGTCTGTATTAATGACCTCCAACTTGGTCAGTATTACAAAGGCCTCGGCTGTTATTTATTTATTTATATAACTACAAGTTATATTGGGTTTCTGATCATCCCGTCCTCTTAAAACTAACGTTACTTTTGGCTGGTATGCGCGGCGCTATGGCCAAATTTGGACGTAATTTAAAATGAATTCGACTCACAAAAGTGACGCACTGTTCCATTTTCTGTTTGAGTCGTCCGGCTTACTGGGCCAGCTTAGAAGAGGGTTCTTTCCATTAACATTTTTTATAACGTTTTGAAACTTTATGAGAATTTCCTGCCCACCTAACCTATCAGAGGACCCTTAACTTATTGTTGTTGAAAAAAAAATCCCAAATTTATTTTCATTTTGTTTTCATTTTCAAATTACGTCCATATTCGGCCATACGGGTAAACGGCCAAAAGCGACGCTATTTTTAAGAGGACAGGTGACAAGGAGTACATAGCACTATGTGTTTACATTCTTGTAAAGCCACTAGTACGCATAGCACTTCGGGCAGGTCCTTAATTTAACAGATAATATTAAGTAGGTAATTTCTAGGAAAATTTATAGGCTAATCTATCAAAATCTATAACAATTAAACATTTATAGTGTTAGTCCTTCAAAGATTCGAGATAGTGACAGTTGAACAAGTTCTGGCATGATTGTTGTTGCTGTCTTGAACTTTATCCAAAGCGGAAAATCATTGATGTGATTTTGAAGTGAGGTTTCCATATTAGGACACAGTAGGCCAGATGGGGCCACAAGAGACTCGTACAGTTCAATATTCAATGTTGTTCGTTTAAGTCAATGATTCGTTTAACTATTCTTAAGGATTGTTTTCATATTAACTGTGTCCCAGATGTTTAATGGCTGGTACATCATAACTCCTAGGTAATATTGACTTAAATTTACCAAAGGGCCACCATTTGTCCATAGTGCCCTCTACGGCAACAGGAAGCCGGCGGCTTGTCAAAGGTTCCCCTACGGTTCCTGTCAATCTGTATTTTGAGCGCGCAAACTGCTGCATTATGACATTAAAGGAAGTTTGATAATATGTACACGGTGTCTTGTAGCTAAGCTAAAGGTGGCATATAATGTTTAGCAACAAGTCGCCCTAGATTGTTTAGTGTTAACGACTAGGGCGATGGAGTGGTCATATCAGGATAGCAATTGTGCAGATAAATGGGGAAGATAATTGCAGACGAGGAGTCACAATAACGGGGGCTGAAATTTGTTGACCAAACCACACACTAGAAAGTGAAGGGACGACTAGATAATTGTTTATCTAATAGATGGAAGATGTAAATTGTTTCCATCTTGTTTACTCTGCGATGTAAAATGAAATCACCTGTAAATGGTCATTTTTGACAATGTAATCACTAGGCTTTTAACGTTAGTTTGGTGCTCAGAGACCATATACTGTACTTAAGAGGTTTTAAACATGTTATTTTTATAATTTAGGCCAATAGACAGCTATATAAATTAATAATACACAGTACTTTTAACTAAGGTTAGCTAAAGGTTTGTTTTATTGGAAGACCCTAATAAGGTAATGTGTTTCTATGTAACTTTAAAAGAACATTGATGCTTAACCATATCCTCATGAGTCGGAGACAAAAATGTATTCCGTTAGGCTATTGCAGTCTTATCAGTCTTGCCTACTCGCTATTGTTGATACAATCTGTAATTAATCTCCATTGCAATTTCACCTTTTCCAGTGATTGGTTCCAGTGTTCTTGAAATTCATAATTGTATTTTCCTACTCGATTGTATTTGAAATAAACTTTATACTTCCCCTGGTGCTACATAGCCTCCCGGTTTGGTGCATTCTTTTGATAATTACTTATACTTGCCCTTAATATATGTAAAAAATATTTTTTCAGGAGTATGGCACGTGTGGACAAGTATTGGATCAGAGGAGTCAAGGTAAAGTTAACAACTAGTTCTGGGGAGGAGCGGGTGGAACTAGATGGACGTAGAAAACTTCACATTCTTGTTACACTAACACTGGTTTGTGACTCGGAGAGGCTGCAGGATCCAGTAAGTTCATTAGAACTTCGATTTAAACTCCTTTTGACCATGTCGTAGCTCAGTCGATTACGGCAGCGTCTGGGATGCTCTCGGATGCAGATTCGAATCCTCGTCCCGGCCCTTGTGGATTTGTACACTCTTGTTAGCAGGCTGAGAGCTTTTCTTTCCCATAGATTTATTTATAGAAGAGTTAGCAATAAGTCGGCTGGGTTTATTAACGTATGGTTTTTAGGTCCCATTTAGATTATGCCGTTCAGTTTTGATCGCCATGCTAAAGAATGGACATAATTCACTAGAACACGTCGGTTAGGATGACAAAGTTAATCCCGCAAATTAGAAAGCTTCCGTATGAAGAGATGTTGGAAAAACCTTAACGTGACATGATTGAAGTGTACAAGTGGATGAATGGGCATAACAATGAAGCTATTGATAAGGCTTTAAATGAAGATAAGTTCAGATTTAGGAAATACCTGGGTAAATACTGGTTTGGTAACTGGGTTGTGGATTTGTGGAACAAATTACTGGATCATGTGCAGACGACGAGTCACAATAATGTGGCTGAAGTATGTTGACCAGACCACACACTAGAAGGTGAAGGGACAACGACGTTTCGGTCCGTCCTGGACCATTCTCAAATCGATTGTGGATCATACTACTGGGTCACTGGATCCATATTACTGGATCATAATAGGCATAGGAATCTTTGATTGGTTGAAGCTTAGGTTAGACGTATATGAATGAGTGTAGGTGGATATAAATAGGAAGTGCCACGTGCAGGACAATAGGCCATCTGCACTTTCTTGACTTAGGTTCTACTAGTTTACACTCAGAACGCGACTATCCAATCAGCTTACATCTGTATCCTCAATTGCTGCTAGGTTATTAAAGGCGAACATTTAACCTTGAATGTTTAATACAAACCAAATGATGGGTAGCAAAGATGTATGGTAAGGTAAAAGCTGGGTGGCGAGGCAAGTTTTGGGTAGTGAAGACTTAGAATATTGTTCAATGTGGGTGACAAAGACTTGCTGTGAAGAATAGGTAAAGAATAAATTGAGAGATAGGAGAATTATCTTAAGATTAGACTTGGACTGGCTGGCATATGCATTATATCACATTAATGCATATGCCAGGGGGGTGGGGGAGATATCCCCAAAGGCATAAACTGCTAGGTCAGGTCATCCACAAACCCATATCCAATGACTCCAAGGTCATGGGAAGCTTGACCTTCCCATGAAGTTAAAGGATTGTTGGTGAGTTTGTGGATTTGGAATGAGGGAAGAGGCGGGCTGGATGAGGCAGTTTATGTCTTGGGAAATATTTGTAGTCATTTTATTTAGAGATGAGTGTGAGCAGAAATGACACGCTATAGTAGTCACTTATAGTGAAGATGATAATGTATTTTGCATATGAGAAAAAATTATGCGTGGCGAAAACTTAAGTTGAGATAAAAGTATGTTGTCAACAGCTCTACAATAAAAGATTTCGTTGTGGAGGAGATTCCCGCCCGATAGGTCGGCCATCTTGGCGCGCAGTTTGAACGCTCCTGGCTGGACTTTCTTTCCACACCTCGCCTGGAGCTCATCTTTGAATTCAGCTGGCTTTTTTGGGCCAGTGTGTGCTCACTGCAGCTACCCAGGGGCTCACAGCATCGGGGGAGGCCGGAGCCCCCCTAATGGACGCCTCCCCGAGAGGGGGCGCCATGTACGTTGAGAGCAAGTCCTAGAGAGGAAAGCGGCGTTTGGTCACTTTTGTCCCAAACCACCCTGCAGTTTTCAAAATATCCCAAACATCCCAATTTCAAGGCCTAAGCTATATTTTGGAGCCAAATTCTGGCTCTTTGCACGTATTCGAAGTTTGAAATTACGACTTTTTATACCCAACATATTCCAAGTCCTGAAAGCGGCAGTGAGTCACATTATGCACAAACTCCCCTGCAATTTTCAAAATATCCCAAACATCCCAATTTCAAGGCCTGAGCCATATTTTGGAGCCAAATTCTGGCTCTCTGCACGTATTCGCAGTTTGAAATTACGACTTTTTATACCCAACATATGCCAAGTACTGTAAGCGGCGTTAGGTCACATTTGTCCCAAACCTCCCTGCAGCTTTAAAAAAATCCCAAACATCCCAATTTCGAGGCCTGAGCAATATTTTGTAGCCAAATTCAAGCTCTCTGCACGTATTCGCAGATTAAAATTACGATATTTCATACCCAGCATATGCCAAGTACTGAAAGCGGCGTTTGGTCACATTTGTTCCAAACCTCTCTGCAGTATTCAAAATATCCAAAACATCCCAATTTCGAGGCCTGAGCCATATTTTGTAGCCAAATTCTGGCTCTATGCACATATTCGCAGTTTGATATTACGACTTTTTATACCCAAGATATGCCAAGTCCTGAAAGCGGCAGTGAGTCACATTTTGCACAAACTCCCCTGCAGTTTTCGAAATATCCCAAATATCCCAATTTCGAGGAATGGGCCATATTTTGGAGCCAAATTCTGGCTCTCTGCACGTATTCGCAGTTTGAAATTGCGACTTTTTTATACCCAACATATGCAAAGTACTGAAAGCGGCGTTTGGTCACATTTGTCCCAATCCCTCCTGCAGTTTTCAAAATATCCCAAATATCCCAATTTCGAGGCCTGAGTTATATTTTGGAGCCAAATTCTAGCTCTCTGCACATATTCGCAGTTTGATATTACGACTTTTTATACCCAACATATGCCAAGTACTGAACGCAGCAGTGAGTCACATTTTGCACAAACTCCCCTGCAGTTTTTAAATATCCCAAACATCCTAATTTCGAGGCCTGAGCCATATTTTACAGCCAAATTCTGGCTCTCTGTACGTATTCGCAGTTTGAAATTACGACTTTTTTTTTATACCCAACATATGCCAAGTACTACAAGCGGCATTTGGTCACATTTGTCCCAATCCCCCCTGCAGTTTTCAAAATATCTCAAACATCCCATTTTCGAGGCCTGAGCCATATTTTGGAGCCAAATTCAGGCTCTCTGCACGTATTCGCAGTTTGAAATTACGACTTTTTATACCCAACATATGCCAAGTACTGAAAGCGGCGTTTGGTCACATTTGTCCCAAACCCCCCTACAGTTTTCAAAATATCCCAAACATCTTAATTTCGCGGCCTGAGCCATATTTTGGAGCCAAATTCAGGCTCTCTGCACGTATTCGCAGTTTGAAATTACGACTTTTTATACCCAACATATGCCAAGTCCTGAAAGCGGCAGTGAGCGACATTTTGCACAAACTCCCCTGCAGTTTTCGAAATATCCCAATTTCGAGGCCTGAGCCATATTTTGGAGAAAAATTCTGGCTCTCTGCAAGTATTCGCAGTTTGAAATTGCGACTTTTTTATACCCAACATATGCCAAGTACTGAAAGCGGCAATAAGTCACATTTTGCACAAACTCTCCTGCAGTTTTCAAATTATCACAAACATCCCAATATCGAGGCCCTAGCCATATTTTGGAGCCAAATTCTGGCTCTATGCACGTATTCGCAGTTTGATATTACGACTTTTTATACCCAACATATGCCAAATACTGAAAGCAGCAGTGAGTGACATTTTGCACAAACTCCCCTGCAATTTTCAAAATATCCCAAACATCCCAATTTCGAGGCCTGAGCCATATTTTGGAGCCAAATTCTGGCTCTCTGCACGTATTCGCAGTTTGAAATTACGACTTTTCGTACCCAGCATATGCCAACTACTGAAAGCGGCGTTTGGTCACATTTGTCCCAAACCTCTCTGCAGTTTTCAAAATATCCAAAACATCCCAATTTCGAGGCCTGAGCCATATTTTGGAGCCAAATTCTGGCTCTATGCACATATTCGCAGTTTGATATTACGACTTTTTATACCCAAGATATGCCAAGTCCTGAAAGCGGCAGTGAGTCACATTTTGCACAAACTCCGCTGCAGTTTTCGAAATATCCCAATTTCGAGGCCTGAGCCATTATTTCGAGCCAAATTCTGGCTCTGCACGTATTCGCAGTTTGAAATTACAAATTTTTATACCCAACATATGCCAAATCCTGAAAGCGGCAATGAGAAACATTTTACACAAACTCCCCTGCAGTTTTCAAAATATCCCAACCATCCCAATTTCGAGGCCTGAGCCATATTTTGGAGCCAAATTCTGGCTCTATGCACGTATTCGCAGTTTGAAATTGCGACTTTTTTTTACCCAACATATGCCAAGTGCTAAAAGCTGCGTTTGGTCACATTTGTCCCAATCCCCCCCTGCAATTTTCAAAATATCCCGAACATCCCAATTTCGAGGCCTGAGCCATATTTTGGAGGCAAATTCTGGCTCTCTGCACGCATTCGCAGTTTGAAATTGCGACTTTTTTTTACCCAACATATGCCAAGTACTGAAAGCGGCGTTTGGTCACATTTGTCCCAAACTCCCCTGCAGTTATAAAAATATCCCAAATATCCTAATTTCGAAGCCTGAGCCATATTTTGGAGGCAAATTCTGGCTCTATGCACGTATTCGCAGTTTGATATTACAACTTTTATACCCAACATATGCCAAAATATGTCAAGCGGCAGTGAGTCACATTTGTCCCAATCCCCCCTGCAATTTTCAAAATATCCCAAACATCCCAATTTCGAGGCCTGAGCCATATTTTGGAGGCAAATTCTGGCTCTCTGCACGCATTCGCAGTTTGAAATTGCGACATTTTTTTTTATCCAACATATGCCAAGTACTGAAAGCGGCGTTTGGTCATATTTGTCCCAAACTCTCCTGCAGTTTTCAAAATATCCCAATTTCGAGGCCTGAGCCATATTTTGGAGCCAAATTCTGGCTCTCTGCACGTATTCGCAGTTTGAAATTACGAATTTTTATACCGAACATATGCCAAGTACTGAAAGCGGCGTTTGGTCACATTTATCCCTATCCCCACTGCAATTTTCAAAATATCCCAAACATAACAATTTCGAGGCCTGAGCCATATCTTGTAGCCAAATTCAGGCTCTCTGCACGTATTCGCAGTTTGAAATTACGACTTTTTAAACCCAACATATGCCAAGTACTGAAAGAGGCAGTGAGCGACATTTTGCACAAACTCCCCTGCAGTTTTCGAAATATCCCAAATATCCCAATTTCGAGGCCTGAGCCAAATTTTGGAGCCAAATTCTGGCTCTCTGCAAGTATTCGCAGTTTGAAATTGCGACTTTTTTATACCCAACATTTGCCAAATACTAAAAGCGGCATTTGGTCACATTTGTCGCAATCCCTTCTGCAGTTTTCAAAATATCCTAAACATCCCAATTTCGAGGCCTGAGCAATATTTTGTAGCTAAATTCAGGCTCTCTGCACGTATTCGCATTTTGAAATTACGACTTTTTATACCCAACATATGCCAAGTACTGAAAGCGGTTTTTGGTCACATTTGTCCCAAACTAACCTGCAGTTTTAAAAATATCCCAAATATCCTAATTTCGAGGCCTGAGCCATATTTTGGAGCCAAATTCTGGCTCTCTGCACGTTTTCGCAGTTTGAAATTGCGACTTTTTTATACCCAACATATGCCAAGTACTGAAAGCGGCGTTTGGTCACATATGTCCCAATCCCCCGAGCAGTTTTCAAAATATCCCAAATATCCCAATATCGAGGCCTGAGCAATATTTTGGAGCCAAATTCTGGCTCTGTGCACGTATTCGCAGTTTGAAATTACGACTTATTATACCGAACATATGCCAATTACTGAAAGCGGCAATGAGTCACATTTTGCACAAACTCTCCTGCAGTTTTCGAAATATCCCAATTTCGAGGCCTGAGCCATATTTTGGAGAAAAATTCTGGCTCTCTGCAAGTATTCGCAGTTTGAAATTGCGACTTTTTTATACCCAACATATGCCAAGTACTGAAAGCGGGGTTTGGTCATATTTGTCCCAAACTTCCCTGCAGTTTTCAAAATATATCAAATATCCCAATTTCGAGGCCTAAGCCAGATTTTGGAGCCAAATTCTGGCTCTCTGCACGTATTGGCAGTTTGAAATTATGACTTTTTATACCCAACATATGCCAAGTACTGAAAGCGGCAGTGAGTCACATTTTGCACAAACTCCACTGCAGTTTTCAAAATATCCCAAACTGTCCAATTTTGAGGCGTGAGCCATATTTTCGAGCCAAATTCTGGCTCTATGCACGTATTCGCAGTTTGAAATTACGAATTTTTATACCCAACATATGCCAAATCCTGAAAGCGGCAATGAGAAACATTTTACACAAACTCCCCTGCAGTTTTCAAAATATCCCAAACATCCCAATTTCGAAGCCTGAGCCATATTTTGGAGCCAAGTTCTGGCTCTATGCACGTATTCGCAGTTTGATATTGCAACTTTTTATACCCAACATATGCCAACATATGTCAAGCGGCAGTGAGTCACATTTGTCCCAATCCCCCCTGCAATTTTCAAAATATCCCAAACATCCCAATTTCGAAGCCTGAACCATATTTTGGAGCCAAATTCTGGCTCTCTGCACGTATTCGCAGTTTGAAATTGTGACTTTTTATACCCAACATATGCCAAGTCCTGAAAGTGGCAGTGAGTCACATTTTGCACAAACTCCCCTGCAGTTTTCGAAATATCCCAAATTCGAGGAATGGGCCATATTTTGGAGCCAAATTCTGGCTCTCTGCACGTATTCGCAGTTTGAAATTACGATTTTTTATACCCAACATATGCCAAGTACTGTAAGCGGCGTTTGGTCACATTTGTCCCAAACATCCCTGCAGCTTTAAACAAATCCCAAACATCCCAATTTCGAGGCCTGAGCCATATTTTGGAGCCAAATACTGGCTCTCTGCACGTATTCGCAGTTTGAAATTACGACTTTTCATACCCAGCATATGCCAACTACTGAAAGCGGCGTTTGGTCACATTTGTCCCAAACCTCTCTGCAGTTTTCAAAATATCCAAAACATCCCAATTTCGAGGCCTGAGCCATATTTTGGACCCAAATTCTGGCTCTATGCACATATTCGCAGTTTGAAATTACGACTTTTTATACCCAAGATATGCCAAGTCCTGAAAGTGGCAGTGAGTCACATTTTGCACAAACTCCCCTGCAGTTTTCGAAATATCCCAAATTCGAGGAATGGGCCATATTTTGGAGCCAAATTCTGGCTCTCTGCACGTACTCGCAGTTTGAAATTACGAATTTTTATACCCAACATATGCCAAGTACTGAAAGCGGCGTTTGGTTACATTTGTCCCAATCCCTCCTGCAGTTTTAAAAATATCCCAAATATCTCAATTTCGAGACCTGAGCAATATTTTGAAGCCAAATTCAGGCACTCTGTACGCATTCGCAGTTTGAAATTACGACTTTTTATACCCAACATATGCAAAGTACTGAAAGCAGCAGTGAGTCACATTTTGCACAAACTCCCCTGCAGTTTTTAAATATCCCAAACATCCTAATTTCGAGGCGTGAGCCATATTTTACAGCCAAACTCTGGCTCTCTGCACGTATTCGCAGTTTGAAATTACGACTTTTGTATACCCAACATATGCGAAGTACTGAAAGCGGCGTTTGGTCACATTTGTCCCAAACCTCCCTGCAGTTTTCAAAATATCCCAAACATCCCAATATCAAGGCCTGAGCCATATTTTGGAGCCAAATTCTGGCTCTCTGCACGTATTCGCAGTTTAATATTATGACTTTTTATTCCTAACATATGCCAAGTACTGAAAGCGGCAGAGAGCCACATTTTGCACAAACTCCCCTGCAGTTTTCAAAATATCCCAAACATCCCAATATCGAGGCCTGATCCATATTTTGGAGCCAAATTCTGGCTCTCTGCAAGTATTCGCAGTTTGAAATTGCGATTTTTTTTTATACCCAACATATGCCAAGTACTACAAGCGGCATTTGGTCACATTTGTCCCAATCCACCCTGCAGTTTTCAAAATATTCCAAACATCCTAATTTCGAGGCCTGAGCTATATTTTGAAGCCAAATTCAGGCTCTCTGCACGTATTCGCAGTTTGAAAATACTTTTTTTATACCCTACATATGCGAAGTACTGAAAGCGTCGTTTGGTCACATTGGTCCAAAACCTCCAGGCAGTTTTCAAAATATCCCAAACATCCCAATATAGAGGCCTGAGCCATATTTTAGAGCCAAATTCTGGCTCTCTGCACGTATTCGCAGTTTAATATTACGACTTTTTATACCCAACATATGCCAAGTACTGAAAAAGGCAGTGAGTCACATTTTGCACAAAATCCCCTGCAGTTTTCAAAATATCCCAAACTTCCCAATTTCGAGGCCTGAGCCATATTATGGAGCCAAAGTCTGGCTCTCTGCAAGTATTCACAGTTTGAAATTACGACTTTTTATACCCAACATATGCCAAGTACTGAAAAAGGCAGTGAGTCACATTTTGCACAAAATCCCCTGCAGTTTTCAAAATATCCCAAACATCCCAATATCGAGGCCTGATCCATATTTTGGAGCCAAATTCTGGCTCTCTGCAAGTATTCGCAGTTTGAAATTGCGATTTTTTTTATACCCAACATATGCCAAGTACTACAAGCGGCATTTGGTCACATTTGTCGCAATCCCTTCTGCAGTTTTCAAAATATCCTAAACATCCCAATTTCGAGGCCTGAGCAATATTTTGTAGCTAAATTCAGGCTCTCTGCACGTATTCGCATTTTGAAATTACGACTTTTTATACCCAACATATGCCAAGTACTGAAAGCGGTGTTTGGTCACATTTGTCCCAAACTAACCTGCAGTTTTAAAAATATCCCAAATATCCTAATTTCGAGGCCTGAGCCATATTTTGGAGCCAAATTCTGGCTCTCTGCACGTTTTCGCAGTTTGAAATTGCGACTTTTTTATACCCAACATATGCCAAGTACTGAAAGCGGCGTTTGGTCACATATGTCCCAATCCCCCGAGCAGTTTTCAAAATATCCCAAATATCCCAATATCGAGGCCTGAGCAATATTTTGGAGCCAAATTCTGGCTCTGTGCACGTATTCGCAGTTTGAAATTACGACTTATTATACCGAACATATGCCAATTACTGAAAGCGGCAATGAGTCACATTTTGCACAAACTCTCCTGCAGTTTTCGAAATATCCCAATTTCGAGGCCTGAGCCATATTTTGGAGAAAAATTCTGGCTCTCTGCAAGTATTCGCAGTTTGAAATTGCGACTGTTTTATACCCAACATATGCCAAGTACTGAAAGCGGGGTTTGGTCATATTTGTCCCAAACTTCCCTGCAGTTTTCAAAATATACCAAATATCCCAATTTCGAGGCCTAAGCCAGATTTTGGAGCCAAATTCTGGCTCTCTGCACGTATTCGCAGTTTGAAATTATGACTTTTTATACCCAACATATGCCAAGTACTGAAAGCGTCAGTGAGTCACATTTTGCACAAACTCCACTGCAGTTTTCAAAATATCCCAAACTTCCCAATTTTGAGGCGTGAGCCATATTTTCGAGCCAAATTCTGGCTTTATGCACGTATTCGCAGTTTGAAATTACGAATTTTTATACCCAACATATGCCAAATCATGAAAGCGGCAATGAGAAACATTTTACACAAACTCCCCTGCAGTTTTCAAAATATCCCAAACATCCCAATTTCGAAGCCTGAGCCATATTTTGGAGCCAAGTTCTGGCTCTATGCACGTATTCGCAGTTTGATATTGCAACTTTTTATACCCAACATATGCCAACATATGTCAAGCGGCAGTGAGTCACATTTGTCCCAATCCCCCCTGCAATTTTCAAAATATCCCAAACATCCCAATTTCGAAGCCTGAACCATATTTTGGAGCCAAATTCTGGCTCTCTGCACGTATTCGCAGTTTGAAATTGTGACTTTTTATACCCAACATATGCCAAGTCCTGAAAGTGGCAGTGAGTCACATTTTGCACAAACTCCCCTGCAGTTTTCGAAATATCCCAAATTCGAGGAATGGGCCATATTTTGGAGCCAAATTCTGGCTCTCTGCACGTATTCGCAGTTTGAAATTACGATTTTTTATACCCAACATATGCCAAGTACTGTAAGCGGCGTTTGGTCACATTTGTCCCAAACATCCCTGCAGCTTTAAACAAATCCCAAACATCCCAATTTCGAGGCCTGAGCCATATTTTGGAGCCAAATACTGGCTCTCTGCACGTATTCGCAGTTTGAAATTACGACTTTTCATACCCAGCATATGCCAACTACTGAAAGCGGCGTTTGGTCACATTTGTCCCAAACCTCTCTGCAGTTTTCAAAATATCCAAAACATCCCAATTTCGAGGCCTGAGCCATATTTTGGACCCAAATTCTGGCTCTATGCACGTACTCGCAGTTTGAAATTACGAATTTTTATACCCAGCATATGCCAAGTACTGAAAGCGGCGTTTGGTTACATTTGTCCCAATCCCTCCTGCAGTTTTCAAAATATCCCAAATATCTCAATTTCGAGACATGAGCAATATTTTGAAGCCAAATTCAGGCACTCTGTACGCATTCGCAGTTTGAAATTACGACTTTTTATACCCAACATATGCCAAGTACTGAAAGCAGCAGTGAATCACATTTTGCACAAACTCCCCTGCAGTTTTTAAATATCCCAAACATCCTAATTTCGAGGCGTGAGCCATATTTTACAGCCAAACTCTGGCTCTCTGCACGTATTCGCAGTGTGAAATTACGACTTTTGTATACCCAACATATGCGAAGTACTGAAAGCGGCGTTTGGTCACATTTGTCCCAAACCTCCCTGCAGTTTTCAAAATATCCCAAACATCCCAATATCAAGGCCTGAGCCATATTTTGGAGCCAAATTCTGGCTCTCTGCACGTATTCGCAGTTTAATATTATGACTTTTTATACCTAACATATGCCAAGTACTGAAAGCGGCAGAGAGCCACATTTTGCACAAACTCCCCTGCAGTTTTCAAAATATCCCAAACATCCCAATATCGAGGCCTGATCCATATTTTGGAGCCAAATTCTGGCTCTCTGCAAGTATTCACAGTTTGAAATTGCGATTTTTTTTTATACCCAACATATGCCAAGTACTACAAGCGGCATTTGGTCACATTTGTCCCAATCCACCCTGCAGTTTTCAAAATATTCCAAACATCCTAATTTCGAGGCCTGAGCTATATTTTGAAGCCAAATTCAGGCTCTCTGCACGTATTCGCAGTTTGAAAATACTTTTTTTATACCCTACATATGCGAAGTACTGAAAGCGTCGTTTGGTCACATTGGTCCAAAACCTCCAGGCAGTTTTCAAAATATCCCAAACATCCCAATATAGAGGCCTGAGCCATATTTTAGAGCCAAATTCTGGCTCTCTGCACGTATTCGCAGTTTAATATTACGACTTTTTATACCCAACATATGCCAAGTACTGAAAAAGGCAGTGAGTCACATTTTGCACAAACTCCCCTGCAGTTTTCAAAATATCCCAAACTTCCCAATTTCGAGGCCTGAGCCATATTATGGAGCCAAAGTCTGGCTCTCTGCAAGTATTCACAGTTTGAAATTACGACTTTTTATACCCAACATATGCCAAGTACTGAAAAAGGCAGTGAGTCACATTTTGCACAAAATCCCCTGCAGTTTTCAAAATATCCCAAACATCCCAATATCGAGGCCTGATCCATATTTTGGAGCCAAATTCTGGCTCTCTGCAGGTATTCGCAGTTTGAAATTGCGATTTTTTTTTTATACCCAACATATGCCAAGTACTACAAGCGGCATTTGGTCACATTTGTCGCAATCCCTTCTGCAGTTTTCAAAATATCCTAAACATCCCAATTTCGAGGCCTGAGCAATATTTTGTAGCTAAATTCAGGCTCTCTGCACGTATTCGCATTTTGAAATTACGACTTTTTATACCCAACATATGCCAAGTACTGAAAGCGGTGTTTGGTCACATTTGTCCCAAACTAACCTGCAGTTTTAAAAATATCCCAAATATCCTAATTTCGAGGCCTGAGCCATATTTTGGAGCCAAATTCTGGCTCTCTGCACGTTTTCGCAGTTTGAAATTGCGACTTTTTTATACCCAACATATGCCAAGTACTGAAAGCGGCGTTTGGTCACATATGTCCCAATCCCCCGAGCAGTTTTCAAAATATCCCAAATATCCCAATATCGAGGCCTGAGCAATATTTTGGAGCCAAATTCTGGCTCTGTGCACGTATTCGCAGTTTGAAATTACGACTTATTATACCGAACATATGCCAATTACTGAAAGCGGCAATGAGTCACATTTTGCACAAACTCTCCTGCAGTTTTCGAAATATCCCAATTTCGAGGCCTGAGCCATATTTTGGAGAAAAATTCTGGCTCTCTGCAAGTATTCGCAGTTTGAAATTGCGACTTTTTTATACCCAACATATGCCAAGTACTGAAAGCGGGGTTTGGTCATATTTGTCCCAAACTTCCCTGCAGTTTTCAAAATATACCAAATATCCCAATTTCGAGGCCTAAGCCAGATTTTGGAGCCAAATTCTGGCTCTCTGCACGTATTCGCAGTTTGAAATTATGACTTTTTATACCCAACATATGCCAAGTACTGAAAGCGTCAGTGAGTCACATTTTGCACAAACTCCACTGCAGTTTTCAAAATATCCCAAACTTCCCAATTTTGAGGCGTGAGCCATATTTTCGAGCCAAATTCTGGCTTTATGCACGTATTCGCAGTTTGAAATTACGAATTTTTATACCCAACATATGCCAAATCATGAAAGCGGCAATGAGAAACATTTTACACAAACTCCCCTGCAGTTTTCAAAATATCCCAAACATCCCAATTTCGAAGCCTGAGCCATATTTTGGAGCCAAGTTCTGGCTCTATGCACGTATTCGCAGTTTGATATTGCAACTTTTTATACCCAACATATGCCAACATATGTCAAGCGGCAGTGAGTCACATTTGTCCCAATCCCCCCTGCAATTTTCAAAATATCCCAAACATCCCAATTTCGAAGCCTGAACCATATTTTGGAGCCAAATTCTGGCTCTCTGCACGTATTCGCAGTTTGAAATTGTGACTTTTTATACCCAACATATGCCAAGTCCTGAAAGTGGCAGTGAGTCACATTTTGCACAAACTCCCCTGCAGTTTTCGAAATATCCCAAATTCGAGGAATGGGCCATATTTTGGAGCCAAATTCTGGCTCTCTGCACGTATTCGCAGTTTGAAATTACGATTTTTTATACCCAACATATGCCAAGTACTGTAAGCGGCGTTTGGTCACATTTGTCCCAAACATCCCTGCAGCTTTAAACAAATCCCAAACATCCCAATTTCGAGGCCTGAGCCATATTTTGGAGCCAAATACTGGCTCTCTGCACGTATTCGCAGTTTGAAATTACGACTTTTCATACCCAGCATATGCCAACTACTGAAAGCGGCGTTTGGTCACATTTGTCCCAAACCTCTCTGCAGTTTTCAAAATATCCAAAACATCCCAATTTCGAGGCCTGAGCCATATTTTGGACCCAAATTCTGGCTCTATGCACGTACTCGCAGTTTGAAATTACGAATTTTTATACCCAGCATATGCCAAGTACTGAAAGCGGCGTTTGGTTACATTTGTCCCAATCCCTCCTGCAGTTTTCAAAATATCCCAAATATCTCAATTTCGAGACATGAGCAATATTTTGAAGCCAAATTCAGGCACTCTGTACGCATTCGCAGTTTGAAATTACGACTTTTTATACCCAACATATGCCAAGTACTGAAAGCAGCAGTGAATCACATTTTGCACAAACTCCCCTGCAGTTTTTAAATATCCCAAACATCCTAATTTCGAGGCGTGAGCCATATTTTACAGCCAAACTCTGGCTCTCTGCACGTATTCGCAGTGTGAAATTACGACTTTTGTATACCCAACATATGCGAAGTACTGAAAGCGGCGTTTGGTCACATTTGTCCCAAACCTCCCTGCAGTTTTCAAAATATCCCAAACATCCCAATATCAAGGCCTGAGCCATATTTTGGAGCCAAATTCTGGCTCTCTGCACGTATTCGCAGTTTAATATTATGACTTTTTATACCTAACATATGCCAAGTACTGAAAGCGGCAGAGAGCCACATTTTGCACAAACTCCCCTGCAGTTTTCAAAATATCCCAAACATCCCAATATCGAGGCCTGATCCATATTTTGGAGCCAAATTCTGGCTCTCTGCAAGTATTCGCAGTATGAAATTGCGATTTTTTTTTATACCCAACATATGCCAAGTACTACAAGCGGCATTTGGTCACATTTGTCCCAATCCACCCTGCAGTTTTCAAAATATTCCAAACATCCTAATTTCGAGGCCTGAGCTATATTTTGAAGCCAAATTCAGGCTCTCTGCACGTATTCGCAGTTTGAAAATACTTTTTTTATACCCTACATATGCGAAGTACTGAAAGCGTCGTTTGGTCACATTGGTCCAAAACCTCCAGGCAGTTTTCAAAATATCCCAAACATCCCAATATAGAGGCCTGAGCCATATTTTAGAGCCAAATTCTGGCTCTCTGCACGTATTCGCAGTTTAATATTACGACTTTTTATACCCAACATATGCCAAGTACTGAAAAAGGCAGTGAGTCACATTTTGCACAAACTCCCCTGCAGTTTTCAAAATATCCCAAACTTCCCAATTTCGAGGCCTGAGCCATATTATGGAGCCAAAGTCTGGCTCTCTGCAAGTATTCACAGTTTGAAATTACGACTTTTTATACCCAACATATGCCAAGTACTGAAAAAGGCAGTGAGTCACATTTTGCACAAAATCCCCTGCAGTTTTCAAAATATCCCAAACATCCCAATATCGAGGCCTGATCCATATTTTGGAGCCAAATTCTGGCTCTCTGCAGGTATTCGCAGTTTGAAATTGCGATTTTTTTTTATACCCAACATATGCCAAGTACTACAAGCGGCATTTGGTCACATTTGTCGCAATCCCTTCTGCAGTTTTCAAAATATCCTAAACATCCCAATTTCGAGGCCTGAGCAATATTTTGTAGCTAAATTCAGGCTCTCTGCACGTATTCGCATTTTGAAATTACGACTTTTTATACCCAACATATGCCAAGTACTGAAAGCGGTGTTTGGTCACATTTGTCCCAAACTAACCTGCAGTTTTAAAAATATCCCAAATATCCTAATTTCGAGGCCTGAGCCATATTTTGGAGCCAAATTCTGGCTCTCTGCACGTTTTCGCAGTTTGAAATTGCGACTTTTTTATACCCAACATATGCCAAGTACTGAAAGCGGCGTTTGGTCACATATGTCCCAATCCCCCGAGCAGTTTTCAAAATATCCCAAATATCCCAATATCGAGGCCTGAGCAATATTTTGGAGCCAAATTCTGGCTCTGTGCACGTATTCGCAGTTTGAAATTACGACTTATTATACCGAACATATGCCAATTACTGAAAGCGGCAATGAGTCACATTTTGCACAAACTCTCCTGCAGTTTTCGAAATATCCCAATTTCGAGGCCTGAGCCATATTTTGGAGAAAAATTCTGGCTCTCTGCAAGTATTCGCAGTTTGAAATTGCGACTTTTTTATACCCAACATATGCCAAGTACTGAAAGCGGGGTTTGGTCATATTTGTCCCAAACTTCCCTGCAGTTTTCAAAATATACCAAATATCCCAATTTCGAGGCCTAAGCCAGATTTTGGAGCCAAATTCTGGCTCTCTGCACGTATTCGCAGTTTGAAATTATGACTTTTTATACCCAACATATGCCAAGTACTGAAAGCGGCAGTGAGTCACATTTTGCACAAACTCCACTGCAGTTTTCAAAATATCCCAAACTTCCCAATTTTGAGGCGTGAGCCATATTTTCGAGCCAAATTCTGGCTCTATGCACGTATTCGCAGTTTGAAATTTCGAATTTTTATACCCAACATATGCCAAATCCTGAAAGCGGCAATGAGAAACGTTTTACACAAACTCCCCTGCAGTTTTCAAAATATCCCAAACATCCCAATTTCGAAGCCTGAGCCATATTTTGGAGCCAAGTTCTGGCTCTATGCACGTATTCGCAGTTTGATATTGCAACTTTTTATACCCAACATATGCCAACATATGTCAAGCAGCAGTGAGTCACATTTGTCCCAATCCCCCCTGCAATTTTCAAAATATCCCAAACATCCCAATTTCGAAGCATGAACCATATTTTGGAGCCAAATTCTGGCTCTCTGCACGTATTCGCAGTTTGAAATTGTGACTTTTTATACCCAACATATGCCAAGTCCTGAAAGTGGCAGTGAGTCACATTTTGCACAAACTCCCCTGCAGTTTTCGAAATATCCCAAATTCGAGGAATGGGCCATATTTTGGAGCCAAATTCTGGCTCTCTGCACGTATTCGCAGTTTGAAATTACGATTTTTTATACCCAACATATGCCAAGTACTGTAAGCGGCGTTTGGTCACATTTGTCCCAAACATCCCTGCAGCTTTAAACAAATCCCAAACATCCCAATTTCGAGGCCTGAGCCATATTTTGGAGCCAAATACTGGCTCTCTGCACGTATTCGCAGTTTGAAATTACGACTTTTCATACCCAGCATATGCCAACTACTGAAAGCGGCGTTTGGTCACATTTGTCCCAAACCTCTCTGCAGTTTTCAAAATATCCAAAACATCCCAATTTCGAGGCCTGAGCCATATTTTGGACCCAAATTCTGGCTCTATGCACATATTCGCAGTTTGAAATTACGACTTTTTATACCCAAGATATGCCAAGTCCTGAAAGTGGCAGTGAGTCACATTTTGCACAAACTCCCCTGCAGTTTTCGAAATATCCCAAATTCGAGGAATGGGCCATATTTTGGAGCCAAATTCTGGCTCTCTGCACGTACTCGCAGTTTGAAATTACGAATTTTTATACCCAACATATGCCAAGTACTGAAAGCGGCGTTTGGTTACATTTGTCCCAATCCCTCCTGCAGTTTTCAAAATATCCCAAATATCTCAATTTCGAGACCTGAGCAATATTTTGAAGCCAAATTCAGGCGCTCTGTACGCATTCGCAGTTTGAAATTACGACTTTTTATACCCAACATATGCCAAGTACTGAAAGCAGCAGTGAGTCACATTTTGCACAAACTCCCCTGCAGTTTTTAAATATCCCAAACATCCTAATTTCGAGGCGTGAGCCATATTTTACAGCCAAAATCTGGCTCTATGCACGTATTCGCAGTTTGAAATTACGACTTTTGTATACCCAACATATGCGAAGTACTGAAAGCGGCGTTTGGTCACATTTGTCCCAAACCTCCCTGCAGTTTTCAAAATATCCCAAACATCCCAATATCAAGGCCTGAGCCATATTTTGGAGCCAAATTCTGGCTCTCTGCACGTATTCGCAGTTTAATATTATGACTTTTTATACCTAACATATGCCAAGTACTGAAAGCGGCAGAGAGCCACATTTTGCACAAACTCCCCTGCAGTTTTCAAAATATCCCAAACATCCCAATATCGAGGCCTGATCCATATTTTGGAGCCAAATTCTGGCTCTCTGCAAGTATTCGCAGTTTGAAATTGCGATTTTTTTTATACCCAACATATGCCAAGTACTACAAGCGGCATTTGGTCACATTTGTCCCAATCCACCCTGCAGTTTTCAAAATATTCCAAACATCCTTATTTCGAGGCCTGAGCTATATTTTGAAGCCAAATTCAGGCTCTCTGCACGTATTCGCAGTTTGAAAAAACTTTTTTTATACCCTACATATGCGAAGTACTGAAAGCGTCGTTTGGTCACATTGGTCCAAAACCTCCAGGCAGTTTTCAAAATATCCCAAACATCCCAATATAGAGGCCTGAGCCATATTTTAGAGCCAAATTCTGGCTCTCTGAACGTATTCGCAGTTTAATATTACGACTTTTTATACCCAACATATGCCAAGTACTGAAAAAGGCAGTGAGTCACATTTTGCACAAACTCCCCTGCAGTTTTCAAAATATCCCAAACTTCCCAATTTCGAGGCCTGAGCCATATTATGGAGCCAAATTCTGGCTCTCTGCAAGTATTCACAGTTTGAAATTACGACTTTTTATACCCAACATATGCCAAGTACTGAAAAAGGCAGTGAGTCACATTTTGCACAAAATCCCCTGCAGTTTTCAAAATATCCCAAACATCCCAATATCGAGGCCTGATCCATATTTTGGAGCCAAATTCTGGCTCTCTGCAAGTATTCGCAGTTTGAAATTGCGATTTTTTTTATACCCAACATATGCCAAGTACTACAAGCGGCATTTGGTCACATTTGTCGCAATCCCTTCTGCAGTTTTCAAAATATCCTAAACATCCCAATTTCGAGGCCTGAGCAATATTTTGTAGCTAAATTCAGGTTCTCTGCACGTATTCGCATTTTGAAATTACGACTTTTTATACCCAACATATGCCAAGTACTGAAAGCGGTGTTTGGTCACATTTGTCCCAAACTAACCTGCAGTTTTAAAAATATCCCAAATATCCTAATTTCGAGGCCTGAGCCATATTTTGGAGCCAAATTCTGGCTCTCTGCACGTTTTCGCAGTTTGAAATTGCGACTTTTTTATACCCAACATATGCCAAGTACTGAAAGCGGCGTTTGGTCACATATGTCCCAATCCCCCGAGCAGTTTTCAAAATATCCCAAATATCCCAATATCGAGGCCTGAGCAATATTTTGGAGCCAAATTCTGGCTCTGTGCACGTATTCGCAGTTTGAAATTACGACTTATTATACCGAACATATGCCAATTACTGAAAGCGGCAATGAGTCACATTTTGCACAAACTCTCCTGCAGTTTTCGAAATATCCCAATTTCGAGGCCTGAGCCATATTTTGGAGAAAAATTCTGGCTCTCTGCAAGTATTCGCAGTTTGAAATTGCGACTGTATTATACCCAACATATGCCAAGTACTGAAAGCGGGGTTTGGTCATATTTGTCCCAAACTTCCCTGCAGTTTTCAAAATATACCAAATATCCCAATTTCGAGGCCTAAGCCAGATTTTGGAGCCAAATTCTGGCTCTCTGCACGTATTCGCAGTTCGAAATTATGACTTTTTATACCCAACATATGCCAAGTACTGAAAGCGGCAGTGAGTCACATTTTGCACAAACTCCACTGCAGTTTTCAAAATATCCCAAACTGTCCAATTTTGAGGCGTGAGCCATATTTTCGAGCCAAATTCTGGCTCTATGCACGTATTCGCAGTTTGAAATTACGAATTTTTATACCCAACATATGCCAAATCATGAAAGCGGCAATGAGAAACATTTTACACAAACTCCCCTGCAGTTTTCAAAATATCCCAAACATCCCAATTTCGAAGCCTGAGCCATATTTTGGAGCCAAGTTCTGGCTCTATGCACGTATTCGCAGTTTGATATTGCAACTTTTTATACCCAACATATGCCAACATATGTCAAGCTGCAGTGAGTCACATTTGTCCCAATCCCCCCTGCAATTTTCAAAATATCCCAAACATCCCAATTTCGAAGCCTGAACCATATTTTGGAGCCAAATTCTGGCTCTCTGCACGTATTCGCAGTTTGAAATTGTGACTTTTTATACCCAACATATGCCAAGTCCTGAAAGTGGCAGTGAGTCACATTTTGCACAATCTCCCCTGCAGTTTTCGAAATATCCCAAATTCGAGGAATGGGCCATATTTTGGAGCCAAATTCTGGCTCTCTGCACGTATTCGCAGTTTGAAATTACGATTTTTTATACCCAACATATGCCAAGTACTGTAAGCGGCGTTTGGTCACATTTGTCCCAAACATCCCTGCAGCTTTAAACAAATCCCAAACATCCCAATTTCGAGGCCTGAGCCATATTTTGGAGCCAAATACTGGCTCTCTGCACGTATTCGCAGTTTGAAATTACGACTTTTCATACCCAGCATATGCCAACTACTGAAAGCGGCGTTTGGTCACATTTGTCCCAAACCTCTCTGCAGTTTTCAAAATATCCAAAACATCCCAATTTCGAGGCCTGAGCCATATTTTGGACCCAAATTCTGGCTCTATGCACGTACTCGCAGTTTGAAATTACGAATTTTTATACCCAACATATGCCAAGTACTGAAAGCGGCGTTTGGTTACATTTGTCCCAATCCCTCCTGCAGTTTTCAAAATATCCCAAATATCTCAATTTCGAGACCTGAGCAATATTTTGAAGCCAAATTCAGGCACTCTGTACGCATTCGCAGTTTGAAATTACGACTTTTTATACCCAACATATGCCAAGTACTGAAAGCAGCAGTGAATCACATTTTGCACAAACTCCCCTGCAGTTTTTAAATATCCCAAACATCCTAATTTCGAGGCGTGAGCCATATTTTACAGCCAAACTCTGGCTCTCTGCACGTATTCGCAGTTTGAAATTACTACTTTTGTATACCCAACATATGCGAAGTACTGAAAGCGGCGTTTGGTCACATTTGTCCCAAACCTCCCTGCAGTTTTCAAAATATCCCAAACATCCCAATATCAAGGCCTGAGCCATATTTTGGAGCCAAATTCTGGCTCTCTGCACGTATTCGCAGTTTAATATTATGACTTTTTATACCTAACATATGCCAAGTACTGAAAGCGGCAGAGAGCCACATTTTGCACAAACTCCCCTGCAGTTTTCAAAATATCCCAAACATCCCAATATCGAGGCCTGATCCATATTTTGGAGCCAAATTCTGGCTCTCTGCAAGTATTCGCAGTTTGAAATTGCGATTTTTTTTATACCCAACATATGCCAAGTACTACAAGCGGCATTTGGTCACATTTGTCCCAATCCACCCTGCAGTTTTCAAAATATTCCAAACATCCTAATTTCGAGGCCTGAGCTATATTTTGAAGCCAAATTCAGGCTCTCTGCACGTATTCGCAGTTTGAAAATACTTTTTTTATACCCTACATATGCGAAGTACTGAAAGCGTCGTTTGGTCACATTGGTCCAAAACCTCCAGGCAGTTTTCAAAATATCCCAAACATCCCAATATAGAGGCCTGAGCCATATTTTAGAGCCAAATTCTGGCTCTCTGAACGTATTCGCAGTTTAATATTACGACTTTTTATACCCAACATATGCCAAGTACTGAAAAAGGCAGTGAGTCACATTTTGCACAAACTCCCCTGCAGTTTTCAAAATATCCCAAACTTCCCAATTTCGAGGCCTGAGCCATATTATGGAGCCAAAGTCTGGCTCTCTGCAAGTATTCACAGTTTGAAATTACGACTTTTTATACCCAACATATGCCAAGTACTGAAAAAGGCAGTGAGTCACATTTTGCACAAAATCCCCTGCAGTTTTCAAAATATCCCAAACATCCCAATATCGAGGCCTGATCCATATTTTGGAGCCAAATTCTGGCTCTCTGCAAGTATTCGCAGTTTGAAATTGCGATTTTTTTTATACCCAACATATGCCAAGTACTACAAGCGGCATTTGGTCACATTTGTCGCAATCCCTTCTGCAGTTTTCAAAATATCCTAAACATCCCAATTTCGAGGCCTGAGCAATATTTTGTAGCTAAATTCAGGTTCTCTGCACGTATTCGCATTTTGAAATTACGACTTTTTATACCCAACATATGCCAAGTACTGAAAGCGGTGTTTGGTCACATTTGTCCCAAACTAACCTGCAGTTTTAAAAATATCCCAAATATCCTAATTTCGAGGCCTGAGCCATATTTTGGAGCCAAATTCTGGCTCTCTGCACGTTTTCGCAGTTTGAAATTGCGACTTTTTTATACCCAACATATGCCAAGTACTGAAAGCGGCGTTTGGTCACATATGTCCCAATCCCCCGAGCAGTTTTCAAAATATCCCAAATATCCCAATATCGAGGCCTGAGCAATATTTTGGAGCCAAATTCTGGCTCTGTGCACGTATTCGCAGTTTGAAATTACGACTTATTATACCGAACATATGCCAATTACTGAAAGCGGCAATGAGTCACATTTTGCACAAACTCTCCTGCAGTTTTCGAAATATCCCAATTTCGAGGCCTGAGCCATATTTTGGAGAAAAATTCTGGCTCTCTGCAAGTATTCGCAGTTTGAAATTGCGACTGTATTATACCCAACATATGCCAAGTACTGAAAGCGGGGTTTGGTCATATTTGTCCCAAACTTCCCTGCAGTTTTCAAAATATACCAAATATCCCAATTTCGAGGCCTAAGCCAGATTTTGGAGCCAAATTCTGGCTCTCTGCACGTATTCGCAGTTCGAAATTATGACTTTTTATACCCAACATATGCCAAGTACTGAAAGCGGCAGTGAGTCACATTTTGCACAAACTCCACTGCAGTTTTCAAAATATCCCAAACTGTCCAATTTTGAGGCGTGAGCCATATTTTCGAGCCAAATTCTGGCTCTATGCACGTATTCGCAGTTTGAAATTACGAATTTTTATACCCAACATATGCCAAATCATGAAAGCGGCAATGAGAAACATTTTACACAAACTCCCCTGCAGTTTTCAAAATATCCCAAACATCCCAATTTCGAAGCCTGAGCCATATTTTGGAGCCAAGTTCTGGCTCTATGCACGTATTCGCAGTTTGATATTGCAACTTTTTATACCCAACATATGCCAACATATGTCAAGCGGCAGTGAGTCACATTTGTCCCAATCCCCCCTGCAATTTTCAAAATATCCCAAACATCCCAATTTCGAAGCCTGAACCATATTTTGGAGCCAAATTCTGGCTCTCTGCACGTATTCGCAGTTTGAAATTGTGACTTTTTATACCCAACATATGCCAAGTCCTGAAAGTGGCAGTGAGTCACATTTTGCACAATCTCCCCTGCAGTTTTCGAAATATCCCAAATTCGAGGAATGGGCCATATTTTGGAGCCAAATTCTGGCTCTCTGCACGTATTCGCAGTTTGAAATTACGATTTTTTATACCCAACATATGCCAAGTACTGTAAGCGGCGTTTGGTCACATTTGTCCCAAACATCCCTGCAGCTTTAAACAAATCCCAAACATCCCAATTTCGAGGCCTGAGCCATATTTTGGAGCCAAATACTGGCTCTCTGCACGTATTCGCAGTTTGAAATTACGACTTTTCATACCCAGCATATGCCAACTACTGAAAGCGGCGTTTGGTCACATTTGTCCCAAACCTCTCTGCAGTTTTCAAAATATCCAAAACATCCCAATTTCGAGGCCTGAGCCATATTTTGGACCCAAATTCTGGCTCTATGCACGTACTCGCAGTTTGAAATTACGAATTTTTATACCCAACATATGCCAAGTACTGAAAGCGGCGTTTGGTTACATTTGTCCCAATCCCTCCTGCAGTTTTCAAAATATCCCAAATATCTCAATTTCGAGACCTGAGCAATATTTTGAAGCCAAATTCAGGCACTCTGTACGCATTCGCAGTTTGAAATTACGACTTTTTATACCCAACATATGCCAAGTACTGAAAGCAGCAGTGAATCACATTTTGCACAAACTCCCCTGCAGTTTTTAAATATCCCAAACATCCTAATTTCGAGGCGTGAGCCATATTTTACAGCCAAACTCTGGCTCTCTGCACGTATTCGCAGTTTGAAATTACTACTTTTGTATACCCAACATATGCGAAGTACTGAAAGCGGCGTTTGGTCACATTTGTCCCAAACCTCCCTGCAGTTTTCAAAATATCCCAAACATCCCAATATCAAGGCCTGAGCCATATTTTGGAGCCAAATTCTGGCTCTCTGCACGTATTCGCAGTTTAATATTATGACTTTTTATACCTAACATATGCCAAGTACTGAAAGCGGCAGAGAGCCACATTTTGCACAAACTCCCCTGCAGTTTTCAAAATATCCCAAACATCCCAATATCGAGGCCTGATCCATATTTTGGAGCCAAATTCTGGCTCTCTGCAAGTATTCGCAGTTTGAAATTGCGATTTTTTTTATACCCAACATATGCCAAGTACTACAAGCGGCATTTGGTCACATTTGTCCCAATCCACCCTGCAGTTTTCAAAATATTCCAAACATCCTAATTTCGAGGCCTGAGCTATATTTTGAAGCCAAATTCAGGCTCTCTGCACGTATTCGCAGTTTGAAAATACTTTTTTTATACCCTACATATGCGAAGTACTGAAAGCGTCGTTTGGTCACATTGGTCCAAAACCTCCAGGCAGTTTTCAAAATATCCCAAACATCCCAATATAGAGGCCTGAGCCATATTTTAGAGCCAAATTCTGGCTCTCTGCACGTATTCGCAGTTTAATATTACGACTTTTTATACCCAACATATGCCAAGTACTGAAAAAGGCAGTGAGTCACATTTTGCACAAACTCCCCTGCAGTTTTCAAAATATCCCAAACTTCCCAATTTCGAGGCCTGAGCCATATTATGGAGCCAAAGTCTGGCTCTCTGCAAGTATTCACAGTTTGAAATTACGACTTTTTATACCCAACATATGCCAAGTACTGAAAAAGGCAGTGAGTCACATTTTGCACAAAATCCCCTGCAGTTTTCAAAATATCCCAAACATCCCAATATCGAGGCCTGATCCATATTTTGGAGCCAAATTCTGGCTCTCTGCAAGTATTCGCAGTTTGAAATTGCGATTTTTTTTTATACCCAACATATGCCAAGTACTACAAGCGGCATTTGGTCACATTTGTCGCAATCCCTTCTGCAGTTTTCAAAATATCCTAAACATCCCAATTTCGAGGCCTGAGCCATATTTTGGACCCAAATTCTGGCTCTATGCACATATTCGCAGTTTGAAATTACGACTTTTTATACCCAAGATATGCCAAGTCCTGAAAGTGGCAGTGAGTCACATTTTGCACAAACTCCCCTGCAGTTTTCGAAATATCCCAAATTCGAGGAATGGGCCATATTTTGGAGCCAAATTCTGGCTCTCTGCACGTACTCGCAGTTTGAAATTACGAATTTTTATACCCAACATATGCCAAGTACTGAAAGCGGCGTTTGGTTACATTTGTCCCAATCCCTCCTGCAGTTTTCAAAATATCCCAAATATATCAATTTCGAGACCTGAGCAATATTTTGAAGCCAAATTCAGGCACTCTGTACGCATTCGCAGTTTGAAATTACGACTTTTTATACCCAACATATGCCAAGTACTGAAAGCAGCAGTGAGTCACATTTTGCACAAACTCCCCTGCAGTTTTTAAATATCCCAAACATCCTAATTTCGAGGCGTGAGCCATATTTTACAGCCAAATTCTGGCTCTCTGCACGTATTCGCAGTTTGAAATTACGACTTTTGTATACCCAACATGTGCGAAGTACTGAAAGCGGCGTTTGGTCACATTTGTCCCAAACCTCCCTGCAGTTTTCAAAATATCCCAAACATCCCAATATCAAGGCCTGAGCCATATTTTGGAGCCAAATTCTGGCTCTCTGCACGTATTCGCAGTTTAATATTATGACTTTTTATACCTAACATATGCCAAGTACTGAAAGCGGCAGAGAGCCACATTTTGCACAAACTCCCCTGCAGTTTTCAAAATATCCCAAACATCCCAATATCGAGGCCTGATCCATATTTTGGAGCCAAATTCTGGCTCTCTGCAAGTATTCGCAGTTTGAAATTGCGATTTTTTTTTATACCCAACATATGCCAAGTACTACAAGCGGCATTTGGTCACATTTGTCCCAATCCACCCTGCAGTTTTCAAAATATTCCAAACATCCTAATTTCGAGGCCTGAGCTATATTTTGAAGCCAAATTCAGGCTCTCTGCACGTATTCGCAGTTTGAAAATACTTTTTTTATACCCTACATATGCGAAGTACTGAAAGCGTCGTTTGGTCACATTGGTCCAAAACCTCCAGGCAGTTTTCAAAATATCCCAAACATCCCAATATAGAGGCCTGAGCCATATTTTAGAGCCAAATTCTGGCTCTCTGCACGTATTCGCAGTTTAATATTACGACTTTTTATACCCAACATATGCCAAGTACTGAAAAAGGCAGTGAGTCACATTTTGCACAAACTCCCCTGCAGTTTTCAAAATATCCCAAACTTCCCAATTTCGAGGCCTGAGCCATATTATGGAGCCAAAGTCTGGCTCTCTGCAAGTATTCACAGTTTGAAATTACGACTTTTTATACCCAACATATGCCAAGTACTGAAAAAGGCAGTGAGTCACATTTTGCACAAAATCCCCTGCAGTTTTCAAAATATCCCAAATATCCCAATTTCGAGGCCTGAGCCATATTTTGGAGCCAAATTCTGGCTCTCTGCACGTTTTCGCAGTTTGAAATTGCGAATTTTTTATACCCAACATATGCCAAGTACTGAAAGCGGCGTTTGGTCACATGTGTCCCAATCCCCCCTGCAGTTTTCAAAATATCATAAATATCCCAATATCGAGGCCTGAGCAATATTTTAGAGCCAAATTCTGGCTCTCTGCACGTATTCGCAGTATGAAATTACGACTTATTATACCGAACATATGCCAAGTATTGAAAGCGGCATTGAGTCGCATTTTGCACAAACTCCCCTGCAGTTTTCAAAATATGTCAAACATCCCCATTTCGAGGCCTGAGCCATGTTTTGGAGCCAAATTCTGGCTCTCTGCACGTTTTCGCAGTTTGAAATTGCGAATTTTTATACCCAACATATGCCAAGTACTGAAAGCGGCGTTTGGTCACATTTGTCCCAAACCTCCCAGCAGTTTTCAAAATATCACAAACATCCCAATTTCGAGGCCTGAGCCATATTTTGGAGCCAAATTCAGGCTCTCTGCACGTATTCGCAGTTTGAAATTTCGACTTTTCAAACCCAACATATGCCAAGTACTGAAAGCAGCGTTTGGTCACATTTGTCCCAAACACCCCTACAGTTTTTAAAATATCCCAAACATCCCAATTTCGAGGCCTGAGCCATATTTTGGAGCCAAATTCAGGCTCTCTGCACGTATTCGCAGTTTGAAATTACGAATTTTTATACCCAACATATGCCAAGTACTGAAAGCGGCGTTTGGTCACATTTGTCCCAATCCCCCCCCTCCCCGCTCAGCTCGTTGTCGCCGTGTGGGGGCTTAGTGGGCGGCTGCCGGAGTGTGATGCTTCTTGGGACAGTCCTCTGTCCTTTTCTAGCCTTGTGCTCCTGCTGCCGTCCTCTCCAATTCTGCTGGGCATCTTTTCCTTTTCCTTCTGTTTCGTTTTTCTCCCCCCTCTTCTCCTATCTGCTTGCCGTTTCCTGCCGACCTTTTGCTCGTTCTGGTTCTTCCCTTGGACTTCTTCTATTTTGACGCCCGGGTGCTTGAGGAGGCATACTCATGCACCCGTAGAACTGCAGTACCCGACGTCGAGAGCGAGGGGAACCTTTTATTGTCAATCCCCACTTCGTCACTGAACCCGATCTCGACGGACTGTCGGTTTCTTAAGGTGGCGTTTGTGGGGCGTATACTCACGACGCACCCCTAGGAGGCCCCGACAAGATCGGCGATAGCTTCTTGTTGGGTGTCCTGCCTCTAATTGTGGCTCCATGGTGGGTGTGGGGGCACATTCGTGAGTGAATTCTTCTTTCGTCAAGATGATAACCACTGCTTCGGCTTCTTCTGGTTTACCTTCTCAGGCTCGTGGGGTGGGCGACCAAGCCCCCGAGTCGGTCCGTATTGGAAGACCGGGCTCTGTAGCCTCCGCTGCATTGGGCCCCGACCTTGCTCCTCCTTTGGCCTCTCTGACTCCTTCCTCTGGCTCCCCTCCCTCCTCTGTGGTTGGGTCGAGCCCCAAGCCCCCAGTGGTGACTACCTCGTCCCCTGGCGCGGCTCCTTCTCTAGTTGTAACTACTGCGCCTTTTAACCCCTCTATCTCTGGGGGTTCTCACCGCCGTCCTCCTCACGGCCGCCCTCGCTCGATTCCTTCCAGTTCTGCTACCTATCAAGCCTTGTTTGGTCCCGCTTCGTGGGCCCAATATTTTGATCTCCTCGCTCTTGATTCTGCGCCTCCTGACGATTTCTCCCTCCATCGACATCTCATTGATTCCGTGGATGCCTCCATTACTTTCAACCCCACTCGTCTCGGTACACGTGTCGTTGCTGCTCCTTCTCAGGATGCTGCTTCCCGCTTGGCTGCCTTATCCTGCCTTGGCGAGACCCCCGTTCGGGTCTCGAAGAACGCTCAGTTGAATGCCAGTGTTGGCACTATTTTGCTCCCGCCCCATGTTGCGACCGGTGTTCGGGACCTGCGCGACTGCCACGACGATATTCGACATATCCTCGCTGCCCAGGGCCATTCTATTCTCCAGGTGGACACGTTTACTCGTCCCCCTCGTGGTAGTCGCCGTCAACCCCTCCGGGTTGTAAAGATTACCTTTGATGGTAGGACCCTTCCACCCTCTGTCATTCTTGCTGGTGCCAGGTGCTCTGTCCAGGAGTACATTCCTTCTCCTCGGCTCTGCAACAAGTGCTGGAGGTTTGGGCATGGTGCCCTCCGCTGCTCCGGGACTGTCTCTGTCCTTTGTGTGGTGGCGAAGGTCACTCTAAGTCGGAGTGCGCTTCTCCCCAGGCTCGTTGCCTCAACTGCGGTGAGGCCCATCCTACCTTCTCCCGTGCGTGTGTCCATTACAAGCTTGAGGCAGCCGTCCTCAACAAGCACCGGGAGCATTTATCTTTTCCTGAGGCGAGGCGCCAGGTTCGCCGGCTCCCGCCTTATGCTAATATCTCTTATGCTCGCGTGTTGCGCTCTTCCTCTCCTCGTCCTTCCCGCCTTCCTCAGACTCACAACCGTTTCCGGGCCTTGGACCCTGATGCGCCCAATGCCCCCTCCTCTGTCCCTTTGGGTTCTCTCCCGAAGGATCCTCCTCCTGGTCCTCAGTCTGGGGTTCCCCTTCCTTCTACCCGGTCTGTCGTGTCTTCTGTGTCTTCTTCCTCGTCCCCCTCCGATCCTCCTTCCCATCGTCTTCCTCCATCTATCGGCTCTCCCCACCGCCTGTCGGTGCGGGCGGATGTCCATCGCTCTCCTAACGGCCGTCGTGTGTGCTCTCGTTCGGCTTCTCCTGTTGAGACACTGGAATCCGTTGCCCGGTACGTAGTTGCTGGGACACCGGTCTCTTTAAGTCAGAAGCGTAAGCCTGGCTCCTCTCCTTCCTCTTCCCCGGCGGGTAAGAAGGCTTCGCTTTCTTCCTCAGCTCCTCCTTCTGGCTCTGTTGCTCCTTCCCCTTCCGTTTCAGTGCTTGCGCCCCCTGTTCCTGCTATGGAGGTTTCTTTGGCCCCTGCTTCCCTTTCGGTTGCTGCTCTTGCTAGGGTGCGCTCCCCTCTTTCTACTCCCCCTCTTCCTGCTGCTGTCCTTGACTGCTCCTCTCCGTTGTCTCCTCCTCTTCCTCCTCCTCCTCCTCCGGACCCTGCCCGCCCGCCTCTGATCTGTTCTCCCGTTTCCTTCCCTCCGTCTTTACTCAGTTTACCCATGCCCCCTAACCCTGACTTTGCTGACCCTGATCCCGACCCTGATATTCTTTAACGTGCTCTCTTGCTCTTTCGCCTTTGTTTCTTCCTTGTTCTCTGTTTTTGTCCTTTCTCTTCTCGTCGTTGTCCATTCTTCAATGGAACGTTCGAGGTTATTACGCCAATTTCCTCGAACTCCAACTTCTGATTTCGCGGTTTTCGCCCCTTTGTGTCTGTCTCCAGGAGCCAATGCTTGGTGCTCGTCCTGGTCGTTTTCGTGGCAATTCCTTTCTCTCCCCCCCCCCCAGCCATTGCTGGGGCTTCTAATTCTTCTGCTCTCTTGATTCGGGCTGATGTTCCCTTTGTTCCTTTACTTTTTCCTTCGCCTCTCCATTGTTCTGCTGCTCGTATCTTTGTGGGGAAATGGTACACAGTTTGTTCCATTTATCTCCCCCGAGTGTCCCGCTCTCTCTTCCTGATTTGAAACACCTCCTAGACTCCTTGCCGGAGCCTGTGCTCCTGCTGGGTGACTTCAATTGTCGTCATTCTCTTTGGGGTGACGTTCTGACGAATACCCGCGGTCGCCTCCTTGAGCCGTTTCTCCTCTCTTCTTCCCTGTCTCTTCTGAATTCTGGTGAGCCCACTCATTTGGACTCTCGGACTCGCACCCTTTCTTGTCTTGATCTTTCTCTCTGCTCTTCTTCTCTTTACTTAGATTTCACGTGGCAGGTTCTTGATGACCTCCATGGAAGTGATCATTTCCCCATCCTTGTTTCCTTTTTCTCTTTTCGCCCTTCCCTCTCTTTCCCTAGGTGGCAGTTTGCTAAGGCGGACTGGACCCTATTTTCCCTCAGTGCTACTCTCTCTGACCTCTCCCTTCTGCCTCTCTCTCGCGCTCTCCTCCTTTTTCATGACACTGTCTTCAACGCTGCCCTCCGCTCTATTCCTCGCTCTTCCTCTCGGGGTCCACGGAAGTGCGTTCCCTGGTGGAATGCGGACTGTGCTCGGGCTGTCCGCTGTAAGCGTGCAGCCTGGAAGAGGCACCGCCGTAGGCAGACGACCGATTCTTTTCTTTTCTTTCGGAAAGCGAGTGCGGTGGCCCGTAGGGCCATCCGTACGGCTAAACGTGAATGTTGGGCATCTTATGTCTCAACAATTACGTCCGAAACCCCTCTGGCCCAGATCTGGAAGCGTATCAGCAAGATAGCGGGTAAGTTCGTTCCCGATGTTTCACCGGTCCTTCACCTCCATGATACTCTTGTGGCGGACCCGTTGCAGGTCGCTTCCGAACTGGGTTCCCACTTTTCTTCTGTTAGCGCTGGTCTTCATCTTCCCCAATCTTTCCTTCTTCGTAAACCTGTCCTTGAGTCTCGTCCTTTTGATTTCTGCACTCATCTTCAGCTTCCCTATAATGATCCCTTCTCTCTCTCTGAACTTCGTTCTGCCCTGGCCCTCTGCGGTTCTACGGCGGCGGGCTCCGATGGTATTCATTATGAGATGCTTCGCCATCTCCCTCCGAGCACGTCTCAGTATTTACTGAGTCTGTATAATCGGATCTGGGAGTCGTCGTCAGTCCCTGAGGACTGGCTCGATGCCGTTGTCCTCCCTGTTCGCAAACCGAGGTCTCTGGGTACTTCCCCTAAGGACTTTCGCCCTATTGCTCTCACAAGTTGTGTCTGCAAACTCTTTGAACGTATGGTTAACGTTCGTCTGATGTGGTTCCTGGAACACCATCACCTCCTCTCCCCTTCTCAATATGGTTTCCGCAAGTGCCGCAGCACGACAGATGTCCTGGTGAACTTGGAGGTCTATATTCGTACTGCTTTTGCTGCGGAGACCTCCGTTGTTGCCGTCCTTTTTGACCTAGAAAAGGCTTACGACACCACTTGGCGTTATCATATCCTGTCTCAACTTCATTCTTTTGGCCTTCGTGGTCATCTCCCTCTCTTTCTCCGCAGCTTCCTCTCTCGTCGTTCCTTTCGGGTGCGCCTTGGTACCGCTCTCTCTCCCTCTTTTCAGCAATACGAAGGTGTGCCCCAGGGTAGTGTTCTGAGCACTACTCTTTTTCTGGTTGCCCTCAATGGTCTTCTTTCCTCTCTTCCTTCTGGTGTCTTCTCCGCTCTCTATGTCGATGATCTTACCCTTTGTTGTCAGGGTGATGATTCGCCTTTCCTTCAACGCCGGCTTCAACTTGCCATTGATGCCGTGTCGTCTTGGGCCACAGGTCATGGCTTCAAGTTCTCTACTTCTAAGACTTGTGCCATGACTTTTACGCGGAAACGGGTTGTTCTTCGTCCCTCTTTGTCACTTTATGGTCATCCCCTTGAATACAAAGATTCCGCGAAGCTTTTGGGGTTATTCCTTGACACTCGTTTGTCTTGGTCTCCCCATATCTCTTACCTCCGTGTTGCTCTAAGGCCCTTACCCTCCTTCGGGTCCTGTCCCATACTTCTTGGGGGGCAGATAGGCGCACTCTCCTTGCTTTACATTCCTCTCTCGTCCTGTCTAAGCTCGATTATGGTTGCCCTGCTTACTCGTCTGCTTCTCCTTCTACTCTTCGCCGTCTTGATGCTTTGCACCATACTGGGTTGCGTCTCAGTTCTGGTGCCTTTCGTTCGACTCCCATCCTTAGCTTGTATGTTGACACTGGCTTCCTGTCTCTCCAGGACCGCCGTGATCGCTACTGTCTTCGCTATCTTGCGCGGTCCTTGCAACATCCTTCCTCTCGCCTCTGTCGTGCTTTAACTTTTACCCCTCCTGCGGTTCCTGTTCCTCTTCACCACCTCCCTCTTTCTGTCCGGTTATCTCGCCTACAGGATTCTCTTTCCGTTCGTATTTCTGATGTTTCTCCTCGTGTTGTTCCTTCTTTGCCCCCGTGGAGGGTCCCTCTTCCGCGGTTTTGTACATCCTTGACCCGTATCACTAAAGCTTTTACCCCTCCTACGGTTCTAAAATGCCTTTTCCTCGAGCACTTTTCTTCTCACTCCCGCTCCGTTTCTGTCTTCACCGATGGGTCTAAGTCAGCGGACGGTGTTGGCTACTCTGTTGTTTTTCCTGATCGCACTTATATGTGTCGCTTGCCTCCGGAGACTAGCATCTTTACAGCGGAACTTTATGCTATTCTCTATGCTCTTCGTCTCCTGCTTTCTTGTTGTCAGTCTTCCTTTGTGGTTGTTGTTGACTCTCGTAGTGCCCTCATGGCTCTCGGGTCCTTTAATCCGGTTCATCCAGTAGTTGTCGAGATCCAGCATTGGCTGTTTCTCGTTCACAGTAAATTTAAGTCGGTTGAGTTTTGTTGGGTTCCCAGCCATATTAGTGTGTCTTTAAATGAGCGTGCGGATGCTGCTGCCAAGGAAGCTGTCCGCTCTTGTCCCATCTCTCGCAAAGGCATTCCGTATTCCGACTTTTACCCGGTTATCCATTCCTCAGTCCTTACCCGTTGGCAGGCTTCTTGGTTGTCTGTTACTGGTAACAAGCTACGTACTCTTAAATGTTGTGTTTCCTCGTGGCCTTCCTCCTTCCACCGTAACCGGCGGTGGGAAACAGCTCTGGCGAGGTTGCGTATTGGCCATACTCGCTTAACCCATGGTCACTTGATGGAGCGCCGCCCTGCTCCTTATTGTCCTAGTTGCATTGTCCCTCTTACGGTCGTGCATGTCCTTCTTGAATGTCGTGACTTCCAGGACGAGCGTGTGTCTTGCTTTCCGACCGCCCCTCGCGGTCACCTGTCCCTCGATAGCATTCTTGGTGACTCGGATACTTTTGATATCGTTCGCCTTATGCGTTTTTGTTCTCGTATTGGCATCCTTGGTGATATTTAGCGCCCTCTGATTATTTTGCGTACTTGATGGTGCTACATAGCCTTCCCGGTTTGGTGCCTTCTTTTGATAATTACTTACTTACTTGTCCCAATCCCTCCTGCAGTTTTCAAAATATCCCAAATATCCCAATTTCGAGACCTGAGCAATATTTTGAAGCCAAATTCATTCTCTCTGTACGCATTTGCAGTTTGAAATTACGACTTTTTATACCCAACATATGCCAAGTACTGAAAGCGGCAGTGAGCAACATTTTGCACAAACTCCAATGCAGTTTTCGAAATATCCCAAATATCCCAATTTCGAGGCCTGAGCCATATTTTGGAGCCAAATTCTGGCTCTCTGCACGTATTCGCAGTTTGAAATTGCGACTTTTTTATACCCAACATATGCCAAGTACTGAAAGCGGCGTTTGGTCACATTTGTCCCAATTCCTCCTGCAGTTTTCAAAATATCCCAAATATCCCAATTTCCAGGCCTGAGTTATATTTTGGAGCCAAATTCTAGCTCTCTGCACGTATTCGCAGTTTGATATTACGACTTTTTATACCCAAAATATGCCAAGTACTGAAAGCGGCAGCGAGTCACATTTTGCACAAACTCCCCTGCTGTTTTTAAATATCCCAAACATCCTAATTTCGAGGCCTGAGCCATATTTTACAGCCAAATTCTGGCTCTCTGCACGTATTCGTAGTTTGAAATTACGACTTTTGTGTACCCAATATATGCGAAGTACTGAAAGCGGCGTTTGGTCACATTTGTCCCAAACCTCCCTGCAGTTTTCAAAATATCTCAAACATTCCAATATCAAGGCCTGAGCCATATTTTGGAGCCAAATTCTGGCTCTCTGCACGTATTCGCAGATTGAAATTACGACTTTTTAAACCCAACATATGCCAAGTACTGAAAGCGGCGTTTGGTCACATTTATCCCTATCCCCACTGCAATTTTCAAAATATATTAAACATAACAATTTCGAGGCCTGAACCATATTTTGTAGCCAAATTCAGGCTCTCTGCACGTATTCGCAGATTGAAATTACGACTTTTTAAACCCAACATATGCCAAGTACTGAAAGCGTCAGTGAGCGACATTTTGCACAAACTCCCCTGCAGTTTTCGAAATATCCCAAATATCCCAATTTCGAGGAATGAGACATATTTTGGAGCCAAATTCTGGCTCTCTGCAAGGATTCGCAGTTTGAAATTACGACTTTTTTTTATACCCAACATATGCCAAGTACTGAAAGCGGCGTTTGGTCACATTTGTCCCAATTCCTCCTGTAGTTTTCAAAATATCCCAAATATCCCAATTTCGAGGCCTGAGTTATATTTTGGAGCCAAATTCTAGCTCTCTGCACGTATTCGCAGTTTGATATTATGACTTTTTATACCCAACATATGCCAAGTACTGAAAGCGGCAGTGAGTCACATTTTGCACAAACTCCCCTGCAGTTTTTAAATATCCCAAACATCCTAATTTCGAGGCCTGAGCCATATTTTACAGCCAAATTCTGGCTCTCTGCACGTATTCGTAGTTTGAAATTACGACTTTTGTATACCCAACATATGCGAAGTACCTAAAGCGGCGTTTGTTCTCATTTGTCCCAATCCCCGCTGCAGTTTTCAAAATATCCCAAACATCTCAATTTCGAGGCCTGAGCAATATTTTGAAGCCAAATTCAGGCTCTCTGCACGTATTCGCAGTTTGAAATTACGACTTTTTTATACCCAACATATGCGAAGTACTGAAAGCGGCGTTTGGTCACATTTGTCCAAAACCTCCAGGCAGTTTTCAAAATATTCCAAACATCCCAATATAGAGGCCTGAGCCATATTTTGGAGCCAAATTCTGGCTCTATGCACATATTCGCAGTTTGATATTACGACTTTTTATACCCAACATATGCCAACATATGCCAAGCGGCAGTGAGTCACATTTGTCCCAATCCCCCCTGCAATTTTCAAAATATCCCAAACATCCCAATTTCGAGGCCTGAGCCATATTTTGGAGCGAAATTCTGGCTCTCTGCACGTATTCGCAGTTTGAAATTACGACTTTTTTATACCCAACATATGCCAAGTGCTGAAAGCGGCGTTAGGACACATTTGTCCCAATCCCCCCTGCATTTTTCAAAATATCCCGAACATCCCAATTTCGAGGCCTGAGCCACATTTTGGAGTCAAATTCTGGCTCTCTGCACGCATTCGCAGTTTGAAATTGCGACTTTTTTTTTACCCAACATATGCCAAGTACTGAAAGCGGCGTCTGGTCATATTTGTCCCAAACTCCCCTGCAGTTTTCAAAATATCCTAAAGATCTCAATTTCGAGGCCTGAGCCATATTTTGGAGCCAAAATCTGGCTCTCTGCACGTAATCGCAGTTTTAAATTACAAATTTTTATACCGATCATATGCCAAGTACTGAAAGCGGCGTTTGGTCACATTTATCCCTATCCCCACTGCAATTTTCAAAATATATCAAACATAACAATTTCGAGGCCTGAACCATATTTTGTAGCCAAATTCAGGCTCTCTGCACGTATTCGCAGATTGAAATTACGACTTTTTAAACCCAACATATGCCAAGTACTGAAAGCGGCAGTGAGCGACATTTTGCACAAACTCCCCTGCAGTTTTCGAAATATCCCAAATATCCCAATTTCGAGGAATGAGACATATTTTGGAGCCAAATTCTGGCTCTCTGCAAGGATTCGCAGTTTGAAATTACGACTTTTTTTTATACCCAACATATGCCAAGTACTGAAAGCGGCAGTGAGCAACATTTTGCACAAACTCCCCTGCAGTTTTCGAAATATCCCAAATATCAAAATTTCGAGGCCTGAGCTATATTTTGGAGCCAAATTCTGGCTCTCTGCACATATTCGCAGTTTGAAATTGCGACTTTTTTATACCCAACATATGCCAAGTACTGAAAGCGGTGTTTGGTCACATTTGTCCCAATTCCTCCTGTAGTTTTCAAAATATCCCAAATATCCCAATTTCGAGGCCTGAGTTATATTTTGGAGCCAAATTCTAGCTCTCTGCACGTATTCGCAGTTTGATATTACGACTTTTTATACCCAACATATGCCAAGTCCTGAAAGCGGCTGTGAGCGACATTTTGCACAAACTCCCCTGCAATTTTCAAAATATCCCAAACTTCCCAATTTCGAGGCCGGAGCCACATTTTTGAGCCAAAGTCTGTCTCTCTTCACGTATTCGCAGTGTGAAATTACGAATTTTTATACCCAACATATGCCAAGTACTGAAAGAGGCAGTGAGTCACATTTTGCACAAACTCCCCTGCAGTTTTCAAAATATCCCAAACATCCCAATATCGAGGCCTGAGCCATATTTTGTAGGCAAATTCAGGCTCTCTGCACGTATTCGCAGTTTGAAATTACAACTTTTTATACCCAACATATGCCAAGTCCTGAAAGTGGCAGTGAGCGACATTTTGCACAAACTCCTCTGCAGTTTTCGAAATATCCCAAATATCCCAATTTCGAGGCCTGAGCCATATTTTGAAGAAGAATTCTGGCTCTCTGCTAGTATTCGCAGTTTGAAATTATGACTTTTTATACCCAACATATGCCAAGTCCTGAAAGCGGCTGTGAGCGACATTTTGCATAAACTCCCCTGCAGTTTTCGAAATATCCCAAGTATCCCAATTTCGAGGCCTGAGCCATATTTTGGGGGAAAATTCTGGCTTTCTGCAAATATTCGCAGTTTGAAATTACGACTTTTTTATACCCAACATATGCCAAGTACTGAAAGCGGTGTTTGGTCATATTTGTCCCAAACTCCCCTGCAGTTTTCAAAATATCCTAAATATCCCAATTTCGAGGCCAGAGCCATATTTTGGAGCCAAATTCTGGCTCTCTGCACGTTTTCGCAGTTTGAAATTACGACTTTTTTATACCCAACACATAAGAAGTACTGAAAGCGGCGTTTGGTCATATTTGTCCCAATCCTCCCAGCAGTTTTCAAAATACCCCAAAAATCCCAATATCGAGGCCTGAGCCATATTTTGGAGCCAAATTCTGGCTCTCTGCACGTATTCGCAGTTCGAAATTACGAATTTTTATACGGAACATATGCCAAGTGCTGAAAGCAGCGTTTGGTCACATTTGTCCCTATCCCCCCTACAATTATCAAAATATCCCAAACATCCCCATTTCGAGGCCTGAGCCATATTTTGTAGCCAAATTCAGACTCTCTGCACTTATTCGCAGTTTGAAATTATGACTTTTTATACCCAACATATGCCAAGTCCTGAAAGCGGCTGTGAGCGACATTTTGCATAAACTCCCCTGCAGTTTTCGAAATATCCCAAGTATCCCAATTTCGAGGCCTGAGCCATATTTTGGGGGAAAATTCTGGCTTTCTGCAAATATTCGCAGTTTGAAATTACGACTTTTTTATACCCAACATATGCCAAGTACTGAAAGCGGTGTTTGGTCATATTTGTCCCAAACTCCCCTGCAGTTTTCAAAATATCCTAAATATCCCAATTTCGAGGCCAGAGCCATATTTTGGAGCCAAATTCTGGCTCTCTGCACGTATTTGTAGTTTGAAATTACGACTTATTATACCGAACATATGCCAAGTATTGAAAGCGGCATTGAGTCGCATTTTGCACAAACTCCCCTGCAGTTTTCAAAATATGTCAAACATCCCAATTTCGAGGGTTGAGCCATATTTTGGAGCCAAATTCTGGCTCTCTGCACGTATTCGCAGTTTGAAATTACGACTTTTTTATACCCAACACATAAGAAGTACTGTAAGCGGTGTTTGGTCATATTTGTCCCAAACCTCCCAGCAGTTTTCAAAATATCCCAAAAATCCCAATATCGTGGCCTGAGCCATATTTTGGAGCCTAATTCTGGCTCTCTGCACGTATTCACAGTTTGAAATTACGACTTTTTATACCCCACATATGCCATGTACTGAAAGCGGCGTTTGGTCACATTTGTCCCAAACGTCCCTGCAGTTTTCCAAATATCCCAATTTCGAGGCCTGAGCCATATTTTGGGGCCAAATTCAGGCTCTCTGCACGTATTCGCAGTTTGATATTACGAATTTATATACCCAACATATGCCAAGTACTGAAAGCGGCAGTGAGTCACATTTTGCACAAACTCCCCTGCAGTTTTCAAAATATTCCAAACATCTAATTTTCGAGGCCTGAGCCATATTTTGGAGCCAAATTCTGGCTCTCTGCACGTATTCGCAGTTTGAAATTACGTTTTTTTTATACCAACATATGCAAAGTACTGAAAGCGGCGTTTGGTCACTTTGTCCCAAACCTCCCTGCAGTTTTCAAAATATCCCAAACATCCAAATATCGAGGCCTGAGCCGTATTTGGGAGCGAAATTCTGCTATCTGCACGTATTCGCAGTTCGAAATTACGAATTTTTATACCCAACATATGCCAAGAACTGAAAGCAGCAGTGAGTCACATTTTGAACAAACTCCCCTGCAGTTTTCAAAATATCCCAAATATCCCAATTTCGAGGCTCGAGCCATATTTTGGAGCCAAATTCTAGCTCTCTGCTCGTATTTGCAATTTGATATTACTACTTTTTATACCCAACATATGCCAAGTAATTAAAGCGGCAGAGTTTCACATTTTGCCAAACTCCCCTGCAGTTTTCAAAATATCCCAAACATCCCAATTTCGAGGCCTGCGCAATATTTTGGAGTCAAATTCAGGCTCTCTGCAAGTATTCGCAGTTTGAAATTACGACTTTTTATACCCAACATATGCCAAGTACTGAAAGCGGCGTTAGGTCACATTTGTCCCAAACCTCCCTGCAGTTTTCAAAATATCCCAAACATCCCAATTTCGAGGCCTGAGCCATATTTTGGAGCCAAATTCTGGCTCTATGCACGTATTTGCAGTTTGAAATTACAACTTTTTGTACCCAATATAAGCCATGTCCTTAAAGCGGCAGTGAGTCACATTTTGCACAAACTCCCCTGCAGTTTTCGAAACATCCCAAATATCCCAATTTCGAGGCCTGAACCATATTTTGGAGCCAATTTCTGGCTCTCTGCACGTATTCGCAGTTTGAAATTACAACTTTTTATACCCAACATATGCCAAGTACTGAAAGCGGCAGTGAGTCACAATTTGCACAAAATCCCCTGCAGTTTTCGAAACATCCCAAATATCCCAATTTTGAGGCCTGAGACATATTTTGGAGCCAAATTCAGGCTCTCTACACGTATTTGCAGTTTGAAATTACTACTTTTTATACCCAACATATGCCAAGTACAGAAAGCAGGGATTGGTCATATTTGTCCCAAACTCCCCTGCAGTTTTCAAAATATCCCAAACTTCCCAATTTCAAGGCCTGAGCTATATTTTGTAGCCAAATTCTAGCTCTCAGCACGTATTCGCAGTTTGAAATTACGACTTTTTATTCCCAGCATATGTCAAGTCCTGAAAGCGTCAGTGAGTCACAATTTGCACAAACTCCCCTGCTGTTTTCAAAATATCCCAAATATCCCCAATTTCAAGGCCTGAGTCATATTTTGGAGCCAAATTCTGGCTCTCTGCACGTATTCGCAGTTAGGAAATGCGACTTTTTTATACCCAACATATGCCAAGTACTGAAAGCGGCTGTGAGTCACATTTTGCACAAACTCCCTTGCAGTTTTCAAAATATCCCAAACATCCCAATTTCGAGGCCAAAGCAATATTTTAGAGCCAAATTCTGGCTCTCTGCACATATTCGCAGTTTGAAATTAAGACTTTTTATTCCCAGCATATGTCAAGTCCTGAAAGCGGCTGTGAGTCACATTTTGCACAAAATCCCCTGCAGTTTTCAAAATATCCCAACCATCCCAATATCGAGGCCTGAGCCATATTTTGGAGCCAAATTCTAGCTCTCTGCACGTAGTCGCAGTTTAAATTACGACTTTTTATAAGGAACATATGCCAAGTACTGAAAGCGGCGTTTGGTCATATTTGTCCCAAACTCTCCTGCAGTTTTCAAAATATCCCAAACATCCAAATTTTGAGGCCTGAGCCATATTTTGGAGCCAAATTCTGGCTCTCTGCACGTATTCGCAGTTTGATATTACCACTTTTTATACCCAACATATGCCTCGTTCAGAAAGCGGCAGTGAGTCACATTTTGCACAAACTCTACTGCAGTTTTCAAAATATCCCAAACATCCCAATTTCCAGACCTGAGCCATATTTTGGAGCCAAATTCTGGCTCTCTGAACGTATTCGCAGTTTGAAATTACGACTTTTTATACCCAACATATGCCAAGTACTGAAAACAGCAGTGAGTCACATTTTGAACAAACTCCCCTGCAGTTTTCAAAATATCACAAATATCCCAATTTCGAGGCTCGAGCCATATTTTGGAGCCAAATCTGGCTCTCTGCACGTATTCGCACTTTTATATTACGACTTTTTATACCCAACATATGCCAAGTACTGAAAGCGGCATTTGGTCACATTTGTTCCAAACCTCCCTCTAGTTTTCAAAATATCCCAAACATCCCAATTTCGAGGCCTGAGCCATATTTTGGAGCCAAATTCAGGCTCTCTGCACGTATTCGCAGTTTGAAATTACGACTTTTTATTCCCAACATATGACAAGTCCTGAAAACGGCAGTGACTCACATTTTGAACAAACTCCTTTGCAGTTTTCGAAATATTCCAACTATCCCATTTTCGAGGCCTGAGCCATATTTTGGAGCCAAATTCTGGCTCTCTGCACGTATTCGCAGTTTGAAATTGCGACTTTTTTATACCCAACATATGCCAAGTACTGAAAGCCGAGTTTGGTCACATTTGTCCCAATTCCCCCTGCAGTTTTCAAAATATCCCAAACATCCAAATTTCGAGGCCTGAGCCATATTTCTGAGCCAAATTCAGGCTCTCTGCACGTTTTCGCAGTTTGAAATTATGACTTTTTATACCCAACATATGCCAAGTCCTAATAGCAGCAGTGAGTGACATATTGCACAATCTCCCCTGCAGTTTTCGAAATATCCCAAATATCCCAATTTCGAGGCTAGAGCCATATTTTGGATCCAAATTCTGGCTCTCTGCACGTACTCGCAGTTTGAAATTACGACTTTTTACACCACACATATGAAAAGTACTGAAAGCGGCGTTTGGTCACATTTGTCCCAAACGTCCCTGCAGTTTTCAAAATATCCCAAATATCCCAATTTCGAGGCCTGAGCCATATTTTGAAGCCAAATTCAGGGTCTCTGCACGTATTCGCAGTTTGATATTACGACTTTTTATACCCAACATATGCCAAGTACTGAAAGCGGCAGTGAGTCACATTTTGCACAAACTCCCTTGCAGTTTTCAAAATATTCCAAACATCAAATTTTCGAGGCCTGAGCCATATTTTGGAGCCAAATTCTGGCTCTCTGCACGTATTCGCTGTTTGAAATTACGAATTTTTTATACCAACATATGCGAAGTACTGAAAGCGGCGTTTGGTCACATTTGTCCCAAACCTCCCTGCAGTTTTCAAAATATCCCAAACATCCAGATATCGAGGGCTGAGCCATATTTGGGATCGAAATTCTGCTCTCTGCACGTATTCGCAGTTTGAAATTACGAATTTTTAAACCCAACATATGCCAAGTACTGAAAGCGGCAGTGAATCACATTTTGAACAAACTCCCCTGCAGTTTTCAAAATATCCCAAATATCCCAATTTCGAGGCTTGAGCCATATTTTGGAGCCAAATTCTGGCTCTCTGCTCGTAATTGCAATTTGATATTACGACTTTTTATACCCAACATATGCCAAGCACTTAAAGCGGCAGAGATTCACATTTTGCACAAACTCCCCTGCAGTTTTCAAAATATCCCAAACATCCCAATTTCGAGGCATGAGCCATATTTTGGAGCCAAATTCTGGCTCTCTGCACGTATTCGCAGTTTGAAATTACGACTTTTTATACGGAACATATGCCAAGTACGCAGAGCGGTGTTTGGTCATATTTGTCCCAAACCCCCCCTGCAGTTTTCAAAATATCCCAAACATCCCAATTTCGAGGCCTGAGCCATATTTTGGAGATAAATTCAGGCTCTCTGCACGTATTCGCATTTTGAAATTACGACTTTTTATACCCAACATATGCCAAGTACTGACAGCAGCAGTGAGTCCCATTTTGCACAAACTCCCCTGCAGTTTTCAAAACATCCTAAACATCCCATTTTCGAGGCCTGAGCCATATTTTGGAGACAAATTCTGGCTCTCTTCACGTATTCGCAGTTTGAAATTACGACTTTTTTATACCCAACATATGCGAAGTACTGAAAGCGGCGTTTGGTCACATTTGTCCCAAACCTCCCTGCAGTTTTCAAAATATCCCAAACATCCAGATATCGAGGCCTGAGCCATATTTTGGAGCCAAATTCTGGCTCTCTGCACGTAGTCGCAGTTTAAAATTACGACTTTTTATAAGGAACATATGCCAAGTACTGAAAGCGGCATTTGGTCATATTTGTCCCAAACTCTCCCGCAGTTTTAAAAATATACCAAACATCCCAATTTCGAGGCCTGAGCCATATTTTGGAGCCAAATTCTGGCTCTCTACACGTATTCGCAGTTTGAAATTACGACTTTTTATACCCAACATATGCCAAGTCCTGAAAGCGGCAGTGAGTCACATTTTGCACAAACTCCCCTGCAGTTTTCAAAACATCCCAAATATCCCAATTTCGAAGCCTGAGCCTTATTTTGGAGCCAAATTCAGGCTTTCTGCACGTATTTGCAGTTTGAAATTAAGACTTTTTATACCCAACATATGCCAAGAACTGAAAGCGGCGTTTGATCACTTTTGTCCCAAACCTCCCTGCAGTTTTCAAAATAACCCAAACATCCCAATTTCGAGGCATGAGCCATATTTTGTAGCCAAATTCTGACTCTCTACACGTATTTGCTGTTTGAAATTACGAATTTTATTCCCAGTATATGTCAAGTACTGAATGCGTTAGTGAGTCACAATTTGCACTAACTCCCCTGCAGTTTTCAAAATATTCCAAATAGCCCCAATCTCAAGACCTGAGTCATATTTTGGAGCCAAATTCTGGCTCTCTGCAGGTATTCGCAGTTTGGACATGCGACTTTTTTATACCCAACATATGCCAAGTACTGAAAGCAGCGTTTGGTCGCATTTGTCACAATCCCCCATGCAGTTTTCAAAATATCCCAAATATCCCAATTTCGAGGCTCGAGCCATATTTTGGAGCCAAATTCTGGCTTTCTGCACGTATTCGCAGTTTGATATTACCACTTTTTATACCCAACATATGCCAAGTACTGAAAGGGGCGTTTAGTCACATTTGTCCCACTCCCCTCTGCAATTTTCAAAATATCCCAAACATCCAAATTTCGAGGCATGAGCCATGTTTTTTAGCCAAATTCAGGCTCTCTGCACGTATTCGCAGTTTGATATTACCACTTTTTATACCCAAAATATGCCATGTACAGAAAGCAGCAGTGAGTCACATTTTGCACAAACTCCACTGCAGTTTTAAAAATATCCCGAACATCCCGATTTCTAGGCCTGAGCCATATTTTGGAGCCAAATTCTGGCTCTCCGCACGTATTCGCAGTTTGAAATTACGACTTTTTATACCCAACATATGCCAAGTACTGAAAGCGGCAGTGAGTCACAATTTGCACAAACTCCCCTGCAGTTCTCAAAATATCGTAAATATCCCAATTTCGAGGCCTGAGCCATATTTTGTAGCCAAATTCTGACTCTCTACACGTATTTGCTGTTTGAAATTACGACTTTTTTATACCCAACATATGCGAAGTACTGAAAGCGGCATTTGGTCACATTCGTCCCAAACCTCCCTGCAGCTTTCAAAATATCCCAAACATCCCAATATCGATGCCTGAGCCATATTTTGGAGCCAAATTCTGGCACTCTGCACGTATTCGCAGTTTGAAATTACGACTTTTTATACGAAACATATGACAAGTACTGAGAGCGGCGTTTGGTCATATTAGTCCCAAACCCCCCTTCAATTTTCAAAATATCCCAAACAATCCAATTTCGAGGTCTGAGCCATATTTTGGAGCCAAATTCAGGCTCTCTGCACGTATTCGCAGTTTGAAATTACGACTTTTTATACAGAATATGTGCCAAATACTGAAAGCGGCGTTTGGTCATATTTGTCCCAAACCCCCCTGCAGTTTTCAAAATATCCCAAACATCCCAATTTCGAGGCCTGAGCCATATTTTGGAGCCAAATTCAGGCTCTCTGCACGTATTCGCAGTTTGAAATTACGACTTTTTATACCCAACATATGCCAAGTACTGAAAGCGGCAGTGAGTCACATTTTGAACAAACTCCCCTGCAGTTTTCAAAATATCCCAAATATCCCAATTTCGAGGCTCGAGCCATATTTTGGAGCCAAATTCTGGCTCTCAGCACGTATTCGCAGTTTGAAATAACCACTTTTTATACCCAACATATGCCAAGTACAGAAAGCAGCATTGAGTCACATTTTGCACAAACTCCACTGCAGTTTTCAAAATATCCCAAACATCCCAATGTCTAGGCCTGAGCCATATTTTGGAGCCAAATTCTGGCTCTCAGCACGTATTCGCAGTTTGAAATTACGACTTTTTATACCCAACATATGCCAAGTACTAAAAGCGGCAGTTAGTCACATTTTGCACAAACTCCCCTGCAGTTTTCGAAATATCCCAAATATCCCAATTTCGAGGAATGAGACATATTTTGGAGCCAAATTCTGGCTCTCTGCAAGGATTCGCAGTTTGAAATTACGACTTTTTTTTATACCCAACATATGCCAAGTACTGAAAGCGGCGTTTGGTCACATTTGTCCCAATTCCTCCTGTAGTTTTCAAAATATCCCAAATATCCCAATTTCGAGGCCTGAGTTATATTTTGGAGCCAAATTCTAGCTCTCTGCACGTATTCGCAGTTTGATATTATGACTTTTTATACCCAACATATGCCAAGTACTGAAAGCGGCAGTGAGTCACATTTTGCACAAACTCCCCTGCAGTTTTTAAATATCCCAAACATCCTAATTTCGAGGCCTGAGCCATATTTTACAGCCAAATTCTGGCTCTCTGCACGTATTCGTAGTTTGAAATTACGACTTTTGTATACCCAACATATGCGAAGTACCTAAAGCGGCGTTTGTTCTCATTTGTCCCAATCCCCGCTGCAGTTTTCAAAATATCCCAAACATCTCAATTTCGAGGCCTGAGCAATATTTTGAAGCCAAATTCAGGCTCTCTGCACGTATTCGCAGTTTGAAATTACGACTTTTTTATACCCAACATATGCGAAGTACTGAAAGCGGCGTTTGGTCACATTTGTCCAAAACCTCCAGGCAGTTTTCAAAATATTCCAAACATCCCAATATAGAGGCCTGAGCCATATTTTGGAGCCAAATTCTGGCTCTATGCACATATTCGCAGTTTGATATTACGACTTTTTATACCCAACATATGCCAACATATGCCAAGCGGCAGTGAGTCACATTTGTCCCAATCCCCCCTGCAATTTTCAAAATATCCCAAACATCCCAATTTCGAGGCCTGAGCCATATTTTGGAGCGAAATTCTGGCTCTCTGCACGTATTCGCAGTTTGAAATTACGACTTTTTTATACCCAACATATGCCAAGTGCTAAAAGCGGCGTTAGGACACATTTGTCCCAATCCCCCCTGCATTTTTCAAAATATCCCAAACATCCCAATTTCGAGGCCTGAGCCACATTTTGGAGTCAAATTCTGGCTCTCTGCACGCATTCGCAGTTTGAAATTGCGACTTTTTTTTTACCCAACATATGCCAAGTACTGAAAGCGGCGTCTGGTCATATTTGTCCCAAACTCCCCTGCAGTTTTCAAAATATCCTAAAGATCTCAATTTCGAGGCCTGAGCCATATTTTGGAGCCAAAATCTGGCTCTCTGCACGTAATCGCAGTTTTAAATTACGAATTTTTATACCGATCATATGCCAAGTACTGAAAGCGGCGTTTGGTCACATTTATCCCTATCCCCACTGCAATTTTCAAAATATATCAAACATAACAATTTCGAGGCCTGAACCATATTTTGTAGCCAAATTCAGGCTCTCTGCACGTATTCGCAGATTGAAATTACGACTTTTTAAACCCAACATATGCCAAGTACTGAAAGCGGCAGTGAGCGACATTTTGCACAAACTCCCCTGCAGTTTTCGAAATATCCCAAATATCCCAATTTCGAGGAATGAGACATATTTTGGAGCCAAATTCTGGCTCTCTGCAAGGATTCGCAGTTTGAAATTACGACTTTTTTTTATACCCAACATATGCCAAGTACTGAAAGCGGCAGTGAGCAACATTTTGCACAAACTCCCCTGCAGTTTTCGAAATATCCCAAATATCAAAATTTCGAGGCCTGAGCTATATTTTGGAGCCAAATTCTGGCTCTCTGCACATATTCGCAGTTTGAAATTGCGACTTTTTTATACCCAACATATGCCAAGTACTGAAAGCGGTGTTTGGTCACATTTGTCCCAATTCCTCCTGTAGTTTTCAAAATATCCCAAATATCCCAATTTCGAGGCCTGAGTTATATTTTGGAGCCAAATTCTAGCTCTCTGCACGTATTCGCAGTTTGATATTACGACTTTTTATACCCAACATATGCCAAGTCCTGAAAGCGGCTGTGAGCGACATTTTGCACAAACTCCCCTGCAATTTTCAAAATATCCCAAACTTCCCAATTTCGAGGCCGGAGCCACATTTTGGAGCCAAAGTCTGTCTCTCTTCACGTATTCGCAGTGTGAAATTACGAATTTTTATACCCAACATATGCCAAGTACTGAAAGAGGCAGTGAGTCACATTTTGCACAAACTCCCCTGCAGTTTTCAAAATATCCCAAACATCCCAATATCGAGGCCTGAGCCATATTTTGTAGCCAAATTCAGGCTCTCTGCACGTATTCGCAGTTTGAAATTTCGACTTTTCAAACCCAACATATGCCAAGCACTGAAACCGGCGATTGGTCACATTTGTCCCAAACCCCCCTACAGTTTTCAAAATATCCTAAACATCTCAATTTCGAGGCCTGAGCCATATTTTGGAGCCAAATTCAGGCTCTCTGCACGTATTCGCAGTTTGAAATTACAACTTTTTATACCCAACATATGCCAAGTCCTGAAAGTGGCAGTGAGCGACATTTTGCACAAACTCCTCTGCAGTTTTCGAAATATCCCAAATATCCCAATTTCGAGGCCTGAGCCATATTTTGAAGAAGAATTCTGGCTCTCTGCTAGTATTCGCAGTTTGAAATTATGACTTTTTATACCCAACATATGCCAAGTCCTGAAAGCGGCTGTGAGCGACATTTTGCATAAACTCCCCTGCAGTTTTCGAAATATCCCAAGTATCCCAATTTCGAGGCCTGAGCCATATTTTGGGGGAAAATTCTGGCTTTCTGCAAATATTCGCAGTTTGAAATTACGACTTTTTTATACCCAACATATGCCAAGTACTGAAAGCGGTGTTTGGTCATATTTGTCCCAAACTCCCCTGCAGTTTTCAAAATATCCTAAATGTCCCAATTTCGAGGCCAGAGCCATATTTTGGAGCCAAATTCTGGCTCTCTGCACGTTTTCGCAGTTTGAAATTACGACTTTTTTATACCCAACACATAAGAAGTACTGAAAGCGGCGTTTGGTCATATTTGTCCCAAACCTCCCAGCAGTTTTCAAAATACCCCAAAAATCCCAATATCGAGGCCTGAGCCATATTTTGGAGCCAAATTCTGGCTCTCTGCACGTATTCGCGGTTCGAAATTACGAATTTTTATACGGAACATATGCCAAGTGCTGAGAGCAGCGTTTGGTCACATTTGTCCCTATCCCCCCTACAATTATCAAAATATCCCAAACATCCCCATTTCGAGGCCTGAGCCATATTTTGTAGCCAAATTCAGACTCTCTGCACTTATTCGCAGTTTGAAATTATGACTTTTTATACCCAACATATGCCAAGTCCTGAAAGCGGTTGTGAGCGACATTTTGCATAAACTCCCCTGCAGTTTTCGAAATATCCCAAGTATCCCAATTTCGAGGCCTGAGCCATATTTTGGGGGAAAATTCTGGCTTTCTGCAAATATTCGCAGTTTGAAATTACGACTTTTTTATACCCAACATATGCCAAGTACTGAAAGCGGTGTTTGGTCATATTTGTCCCAAACTCCCCTGCAGTTTTCAAAATATCCTAAATATCCCAATTTCGAGGCCAGAGCCATATTTTGGAGCCAAATTCTGGCTCTCTGCACGTATTTGTAGTTTGAAATTACGACTTATTATACCGAACATATGCCAAGTATTGAAAGCGGCATTGAGTCGCATTTTGCACAAACTCCCCTGCAGTTTTCAAAATATGTCAAACATCCCAATTTCGAGGGTTGAGCCATATTTTGGAGCCAAATTCTGGCTCTCTGCACGTATTCGCAGTTTGAAATTACGACTTTTTTATACCCAACACATAAGAAGTACTGTAAGCGGTGTTTGGTCATATTTGTCCCAAACCTCCCAGCAGTTTTCAAAATATCCCAAAAATCCCAATATCGTGGCCTGAGCCATATTTTGGAGCCTAATTCTGGCTCTCTGCACGTATTCACAGTTTGAAATTACGACTTTTTATACCCCACATATGCCATGTACTGAAAGCGGCGTTTGGTCACATTTGTCCCAAACGTCCCTGCAGTTTTCTAAATATCCCAATTTCGAGGCCTGAGCCATATTTTGGGGCCAAATTCAGGCTCTCTGCACGTATTCGCAGTTTGATATTACGAATTTATATACCCAACATATGCCAAGTACTGAAAGCGGCAGTGAGTCACATTTTGCACAAACTCCCCTGCAGTTTTCAAAATATTCCAAACATCTAATTTTCGAGGCCTGAGCCATATTTTGGAGCCAAATTCTGGCTCTCTGCACGTATTCGCAGTTTGAAATTACGACTTTTTATACCCAACATATGCCAAGTACTGAAAGCGGCGTTAGGTCACATTTGTCCCAAACCTCCCTGCAGTTTTCAAAATATCCCAAACATCCCAATTTCGAGGCCTGAGCCATATTTTGGAGCCAAATTCTGGCTCTATGCACGTATTTGCAGTTTGAAATTACAACTTTTTGTACCCAATATAAGCCATGTCCTTAAAGCGGCAGTGAGTCACATTTTGCACAAACTCCCCTGCAGTTTTCGAAACATCCCAAATATCCCAATTTCGAGGCCTGAACCATATTTTGGAGCCAATTTCTGGCTCTCTGCACGTATTCGCAGTTTGAAATTACAACTTTTTATACCCAACATATGCCAAGTACTGAAAGCGGCAGTGAGTCACAATTTGCACAAAATCCCCTGCAGTTTTCGAAACATCCCAAATATCCCAATTTTGAGGCCTGAGACATATTTTGGAGCCAAATTCAGGCTCTCTACACGTATTTGCAGTTTGAAATTACTACTTTTTATACCCAACATATGCCAAGTACAGAAAGCAGGGATTGGTCATATTTGTCCCAAACTCCCCTGCAGTTTTCAAAATATCCCAAACTTCCCAATTTCAAGGCCTGAGCTATATTTTGTAGCCAAATTCTAGCTCTCAGCACGTATTCGCAGTTTGAAATTACGACTTTTTATTCCCAGCATATGTCAAGTCCTGAAAGCGTCAGTGAGTCACAATTTGCACAAACTCCCCTGCTGTTTTCAAAATATCCCAAATATCCCCAATTTCAAGGCCTGAGTCATATTTTGGAGCCAAATTCTGGCTCTCTGCACGTATTCGCAGTTAGGAAATGCGACTTTTTTATACCCAACATATGCCAAGTACTGAAAGCGGCTGTGAGTCACATTTTGCACAAACTCCCTTGCAGTTTTCAAAATATCCCAAACATCCCAATTTCGAGGCCAAAGCAATATTTTAGAGCCAAATTCTGGCTCTCTGCACATATTCGCAGTTTGAAATTAAGACTTTTTATTCCCAGCATATGTCAAGTCCTGAAAGCGGCTGTGAGTCACATTTTGCACAAAATCCCCTGCAGTTTTCAAAATATCCCAACCATCCCAATATCGAGGCCTGAGCCATATTTTGGAGCCAAATTCTAGCTCTCTGCACGTAGTCGCAGTTTAAATTACGACTTTTTATAAGGAACATATGCCAAGTACTGAAAGCGGCGTTTGGTCATATTTGTCCCAAACTCTCCTGCAGTTTTCAAAATATCCCAAACATCCAAATTTTGAGGCCTGAGCCATATTTTGGAGCCAAATTCTGGCTCTCTGCACGTATTCGCAGTTTGATATTACCACTTTTTATACCCAACATATGCCAAGTTCAGAAAGCGGCAGTGAGTCACATTTTGCACAAACTCTACTGCAGTTTTCAAAATATCCCAAACATCCCAATTTCCAGGCCTGAGCCATATTTTGGAGCCAAATTCTGGCTCTCTGAACGTATTCGCAGTTTGAAATTACGACTTTTTATACCCAACATATGCCAAGTACTGAAAACAGCAGTGAGTCACATTTTGAACAAACTCCCCTGCAGTTTTCAAAATATCACAAATATCCCAATTTCGAGGCTCGAGCCATATTTTGGAGCCAAATCTGGCTCTCTGCACGTATTCGCACTTTTATATTACGACTTTTTATACCCAACATATGCCAAGTACTGAAAGCGGCATTTGGTCACATTTGTCCCAAACCTCCCTCTAGTTTTCAAAATATCCCAAACATCCCAATTTCGAGGCCTGAGCCATATTTTGGAGCCAAATTCAGGCTCTCTGCACGTATTCGCAGTTTGAAATTACGACTTTTTATTCCCAACATATGACAAGTCCTGAAAACGGCAGTGACTCACATTTTGAACAAACTCCTTTGCAGTTTTCGAAATATTCCAACTATCCCATTTTCGAGGCCTGAGCCATATTTTGGAGCCAAATTCTGGCTCTCTGCACGTATTCGCAGTTTGAAATTGCGACTTTTTTATACCCAACATATGCCAAGTACTGAAAGCCGAGTTTGGTCACATTTGTCCCAATTCCCCCTGCAGTTTTCAAAATATCCCAAACATCCAAATTTCGAGGCCTGAGCCATATTTCTGAGCCAAATTCAGGCTCTCTGCACGTTTTCGCAGTTTGAAATTATGACTTTTTATACCCAACATATGCCAAGTCCTAATAGCAGCAGTGAGTGACATATTGCACAATCTCCCCTGCAGTTTTCGAAATATCCCAAATATCCCAATTTCAAGGCTAGAGCCATATTTTGGATCCAAATTCTGGCTCTCTGCACGTACTCGCAGTTTGAAATTACGACTTTTTACACCACACATATGAAAAGTACTGAAAGCGGCGTTTGGTCACATTTGTCCCAAACGTCCCTGCAGTTTTCAAAATATCCCAAATATCCCAATTTCGAGGCCTGAGCCATATTTTGAAGCCAAATTCAGGGTCTCTGCACGTATTCGCAGTTTGATATTACGACTTTTTATACCCAACATATGCCAAGTACTGAAAGCGGCAGTGAGTCACATTTTGCACAAACTCCCTTGCAGTTTTCAAAATATTCCAAACATCAAATTTTCAAAGGCCTGAGCCATATTTTGGAGCCAAATTCTGGCTCTCTGCACGTATTCGCTGTTTGAAATTACGAATTTTTTATACCAACATATGCGAAGTACTGAAAGCGGCGTTTGGTCACATTTGTCCCAAACCTCCCTGCAGTTTTCAAAATATCCCAAACATCCAGATATCGAGGGCTGAGCCATATTTGGGATCGAAATTCTGCTCTCTGCACGTATTCGCAGTTTGAAATTACGAATTTTTAAACCCAACATATGCCAAGTACTGAAAGCGGCAGTGAATCACATTTTGAACAAACTCCCCTGCAGTTTTCAAAATATCCCAAATATCCCAATTTCGAGGCTTGAGCCATATTTTGGAGCCAAATTCTGGCTCTCTGCTCGTAATTGCAATTTGATATTACGACTTTTTATACCCAACATATGCCAAGCACTTAAAGCGGCAGAGATTCACATTTTGCACAAACTCCCCTGCAGTTTTCAAAATATCCCAAACATCCCAATTTCGAGGCATGAGCCATATTTTGGAGCCAAATTCTGGCTCTCTGCACGTATTCGCAGTTTGAAATTACGACTTTTTATACGGAACATATGCCAAGTACGCAGAGCGGTGTTTGGTCATATTTGTCCCAAACCCCCCTGCAGTTTTCAAAATATCCCAAACATCCCAATTTCGAGGCCTGAGCCATATTTTGGAGATAAATTCAGGCTCTCTGCACGTATTCGCATTTTGAAATTACGACTTTTTATACCCAACATATGCCAAGTACTGACAGCAGCAGTGAGTCCCATTTTGCACAAACTCCCCTGCAGTTTTCAAAACATCCTAAACATCCCATTTTCGAGGCCTGAGCCATATTTTGGAGACAAATTCTGGCTCTCTTCAAGTATTCGCAGTTTGAAATTACGACTTTTTTATACCCAACATATGCGAAGTACTGAAAGGGGCGTTTGGTCACATTTGTCCCAAACCTCCCTGCAGTTTTCAAAATATCCCAAACATCCAGATATCGAGGCCTGAGCCATATTTTGGAGCCAAATTCTGGCTCTCTGCACGTAGTCGCAGTTTAAAATTACGACTTTTTATAAGGAACATATGCCAAGTACTGAAAGCGGCATTTGGTCATATTTGTCCCAAACTCTCCCGCAGTTTTCAAAATATACCAAACATCCCAATTTCGAGGCCTGAGCCATATTTTGGAGCCAAATTCTGGCTCTCTACACGTATTCGCAGTTTGAAATTACGACTTTTTATACCCAACATATGCCAAGTCCTGAAAGCGGCAGTGAGTCACATTTTGCACAAACTCCCCTGCAGTTTTCAAAATATCCCAAATATCCCAATTTCGAGGCTCGAGCCATATTTTGGAGCCAAATTCTGGCTTTCTGCACGTATTCGCAGTTTGATATTACCACTTTTTATACCCAACATATGCCAAGTACTGAAAGGGGCGTTTAGTCACATTTGTCCCACTCCCCTCTGCAATTTTCAAAATATCCCAAACATCCAAATTTCGAGGCATGAGCCATGTTTTTTAGCCAAATTCAGGCTCTCTGCACGTATTCGCAGTTTGATATTACCACTTTTTATACCCAAAATATGTCATGTACAGAAAGCAGCAGTGAGTCACATTTTGCACAAACTCCACTGCAGTTTTAAAAATATCCCGAACATCCCGATTTCTAGGCCTGAGCCATATTTTGGAGCCAAATTCTGGCTCTCCGCACGTATTCGCAGTTTGAAATTACGACTTTTTATACCCAACATATGCCAAGTACTGAAAGCGGCAGTGAGTCACAATTTGCACAAACTCCCCTGCAGTTCTCAAAATATCGTAAATATCCCAATTTCGAGGCCTGAGCCATATTTTGTAGCCAAATTCTGACTCTCTACACGTATTTGCTGTTTGAAATTACGACTTTTTTATACCCAACATATGCGAAGTACTGAAAGCGGCATTTGGTCACATTCGTCCCAAACCTCCCTGCAGCTTTCAAAATATCCCAAACATCCCAATATCGATGCCTGAGCCATATTTTGGAGCCAAATTCTGGCACTCTGCACGTATTCGCAGTTTGAAATTACGACTTTTTATACGAAACATATGACAAGTACTGAGAGCGGCGTTTGGTCATATTTGTCCCAAACCCCCCTTCAATTTTCAAAATATCCCAAACGTTCCAATTTCGAGGCCTGTGCAATATTTTGGAGCCAAATTCTGGCTCTCTGCACGTATTCACAGTTTGAAATTACGACTTTTTATACGAAACATATGACAAGTACTGAGAGCGGCGTTTGGTCATATTAGTCCCAAACCCCCCTTCAATTTTCAAAATATCCCAAACAATCCAATTTCGAGGTCTGAGCCATATTTTGGAGCCAAATTCAGGCTCTCTGCACGTATTCGCAGTTTGAAATTACGACTTTTTATACAGAATATGTGCCAAATACTGAAAGCGGCGTTTGGTCATATTTGTCCCAAACCCCCCTGCAGTTTTCAAAATATCCCAAACATCCCAATTTCGAGGCCTGAGCCATATTTTGGAGCCAAATTCAGGCTCTCTGCACGTATTCGCAGTTTGAAATTACGACTTTTTATACCCAACATATGCCAAGTACTGAAAGCGGCAGTGAGTCACATTTTGAACAAACTCCCCTGCAGTTTTCAAAATATCCCAAATATCCCAATTTCGAGGCTCGAGCCATATTTTGGAGCCAAATTCAGGCTCTCAGCACGTATTCGCAGTTTGAAATAACCACTTTTTATACCCAACATATGCCAAGTACAGAAAGCAGCATTGAGTCACATTTTGCACAAACTCCACTGCAGTTTTCAAAATATCCCAAACATCCCAATGTCTAGGCCTGAGCCATATTTTGGAGCCAAATTCTGGCTCTCAGCACGTATTCGCAGTTTGAAATTACGACTTTTTATACCCAACATATGCCAAGTACTAAAAGCGGCAGTTAGTCACAATTTGCACAAACTCCCCTGCAGTTTTCAAAATATCGTAAATATCCCAATTTCGAGGCCTGAGTCATATTTTGGAGCCAAATTCTGGCTCTCTGAACGTATTCACAGCTTGGACATGCGACTTTTTTATACCCAACATATGCCAAGTACTGAAAGCGGCGTTTGGTCACATATGTCCCAAACCTCCCTGCAGTTTTCAAAATATCCCAAACATTCCAATATCGAGGACTGAGCCATATTGTGTAGCCAAATTCTGGCTCTCTGCACGTATTCGCAGTTTGAAATTACGAATTTTTATACAGAAAATATGCCAAGTACTGAAAGCGGCTTTTGGACATATTTGTTCCAAACCCCCCTGCAGTTTTCAAAATATCCCAAACATCCCAATTTCGAGGCCTGAGCCATATTTTGGAGCCAAATTCAGGCTCTCTGCACGTATTCGCAGTTTGATATTACCACTTTTTATACCCAACATATGCCAAATACATAAAGCAGCAGTGAGTCACATTTTGCACAAACTCCACTGCAGTTTTCAAAATATCGTAAATATCCCAATTTCGAGGCCTGAGCCATATTTTGTAGCCAAATTCTGACTCTCTACATGTATTTGCAGTTTGAAATTACGACTTTTTTATACCCAACATATGCGAAGTACTGAAAGCGGCATTTGGTCACATGCGTCCCAAACCTCCCTGCAGCTTTCATAATATCCCAAACATCCCAATATCGATGCCTGAGCCATATTTTGGAGCCAAATTCTGGCTCTCTGCAAGTATTCGCAGTTTGAAATTACGACGTTTTATACAAAACATATGACAAGTACTGAGAGCGGCGTTTGGTCATATTTGTCCCAAACCCCCCTTCAATTTTCAAAATATCTCAAACGTTCCAATTTCGAGGCTTGAGCAATATTTTGGAGCCAAATTCTGGCTCTCTGCACGTATTCGCAGTTTGAAATTACGACTTTTTATACCCAACATATGCCAAGTACTGAAAGCGGCGTTTGGTCACATTTGTCCCAAACCTCCCTTCAGTTTTCAAAATATCCCAAACATCCCAATTTCGAGGCCTGAGCCATATTTTGGAGCCAAATTCTGGCTCTCTGCACGTATTCGCAGTTTGAAATTACGACTTTTTATACCCAACATATGCCAAGTACTGAAATCGACTTTTGGTCACAATTGTCCCAATTTCCCCTGCAATTTTCAAAATATCCCAAACATCCCAATTTCGAGGCCTGAGCCATATTTTGGAGCCAAATTCTGGCTCTCTGCACGTATTCGCAGTTCGAAATTGCGACTTTTTTATACCCAACATATGCCAAGTACTGAAAGCGGCGTTTGGTCACATTTGTCCCAATCCCCCCAAAATATGGCTCAGGCCTCGAAATTGGGATGTTTGTGATATTTTGAAAACTGCAGGGAGGTTTGTGACAAATGTGACCAAATGCCGCTTTCAGTACTTCGCATATGTTGGGTATAAAAAGTCGTAATATCAAACTGCGAATACATGCAGAGAGCCAGAATTTGGCTCCAAAATATGGCTCAGGCCTTGAAATTGGGATATTTGGGATATTTTGAAAACTGCAGGGAGGTTTGGGGCAAATGTGACCAAACGCCACTTTCAGTATTTGGCATATGTTGGGTATAAAAAAGTCACAATTTCAAACTGTGAATACGTGCAAAGAGCCAGAATTTGGATCCGAAATATGGCTCAGGCGTCGAAGTTGGGATATTTGGGATATTTCGAAAACTGCAGGGGAGTTTGTGCAAAATGTGACTCACTGCCGCTTTCAAGACTTGACATATGTTGGGTATAAAAAGTCTTAATCTCAAAATGCGAATACTTGCAAAGAGCCAGAATGTGGCTCCAAAATGAGGCTCAGGCCTCGAAATTGGGATGTTTGATTTATTTAGAAAACTGCAGGGGGGATTGGGACAAATGTGTCCAAACGCCGCTTTCAGTACTTGGCATATGTTGGGTATAAAAAAGTCGCAATTTAGAACTGCGAATACGTGCAGAGAGCCAGAATTTAGCTCCAAAATATGGCTCAGGCCTCGAAATTGGGATGTTCGGGATATTTTGAAAATTGCAGGGGAAATTGGGACAATTGTGACCAAAAGCCGCTTTCAGTACTTGGCATATGTTGGGTATAAAAAAATCGTAATTTCAAACTGCGAATACGTGCAGAGAGTCAGAATTTGGCTCCAAAATATTGCTCAGGCCTCGAAATTGGGATGTTCGGGATATTTTGAAAACTGCAGGGGAGTTTGTGCAAAATTTGACTCACTGCCGCTTTCAGGACTTGGCATATGTTGGGTATAAAAAGTCGTAATTTCAAACTGCGAATACGTGCAGAGAGCCAGAATTTGACTCCAAAATATGGCTCAGGCCTCGAAATTGGGAAGTTTGAGATATTTTGAAAACTGCAAGGGGGATTGGGACATATGTGTCCAAATGCCGCTTTCATTACTTGGCATATGTTGGGTATAAAAAGTCGTAATATCATACTGCGAATACGTGCAGAGAGCCAGAATTTGGGTCCAAAATATTGCTCAGGCCTCGAATGTGTGATGTTCGGGATACTTTGAAAACTGCAGGTGAGTTTGTGCAAAATTTGACTCACTGCCGCTTTCAGGACTTGGCATATGTTGGGTATAAAAAGTAAATTCAAACTGCGAATACGTGCAGAGAGCCAGAATTTGACTCCAAAATATGGCTCAGGCCTCGAAATGGGGAAGTTTGGGATATTTTGAAAATTGCAGGGGAGTTTGTGAAAAATGTGACTCACTGCTGCTTTCAGGACTTGGCATATGTTGGGTATAAAAAGTCGTAATTTCAAACTGCGAATACGTGCAGAGAGCCAGAATTTGGCTCAGCCCTCGAAATTGGGATATTTGGGATACTTTGAAAACTGCAGGGGAGTTTGTGCCAAATGTGACTCGCTGCCGCTTTCAGGACTAGGCATATGTTGGGTATAAAAAGTCGCAATTTCAAACTGCGAATACGTGCAGAGAGCCAGAATTTGGCTCCAAAATATGGCTCAGGCCTCGAAATTGGGAAGTTTGGGATATTTTGAAAACTGCAGGGGGGTTTGGGACAAATATGACCTAACGCTGCTTTCAGTACATAGCATATGTTGGGTATAAAAAAGTCGCAATTTCAAACTGCGAATACGTGCAGAGAGACAGAATTTGGCTCCAAAATATGGCTCAGGCCTCGAAATTGGGATATTTGGGATATTTTGAAAACTGCAGGGGAGTATGTGCAAAATGTGACTCACTGCCGCTTTCAAGACTTGGCATATGTTGGGTATAAAAAGTCTTAATCTCAAAATGTGAATACGTGCAAAGAGCCAGAATTTGGCTCCAAAATATGGCTCAGGCCTCGAAATTGGGAAGTTTGGGATATTTTGCAAACTACAGGGGGGTTTGGGACAAATATGACCTAACGCTGCTTTCAGTACATGGCATATGTGAGGTATAAAAAATTCGCAATTTCAAACTGCGAAAAGGTGCAGAGAAACAGAATTTGGATCCGAAATATGGCTCAGGCCTCGAAATTGGGATATTTGGGATATTTTGAAAATTGCAGGGGAGTTTGTGCAAAATGTGACTCACTGCCGCTTTCAGGACTTGGCATATGTTGGGTATAAAAATTTGAAATTTCACACTGCGAATACGTGCAGAGAGCCAGAATTTGGTCCAAAATATGGTTCAGGCCTCGAAATTGGGAAGTTTGGGATATTTTAAAAACTGCAGGGGGTATTGGGACAAATGTGTCCAAACGCCGCTTTCAGTATTTGGCATATGTTGGGTATAAAAAAGTCGTAATTTCACACTGCGAATACGTGCAAAGAGCCAGAATTTGTATCCGAAATATGGCTCAGGCGTCGAAATTGGGATATTTGAGATATTTGGAAAACAGCAGGGGAGTTTGTTGCAAAATGTGACTCACTGCCGCTTTCAGTGCTTGGCATATGTTGGGTATAAAAAGTCGTAATTTCAAACTGCGAATACATGGAGAGAGCGAGAATTTGGCTCCAAAATATGGCTCAGGCCTCGAAATTGTGATGTTTGATTTATTTTGAAAACTGCCGGGGGGATTGGGACAAATGTGTCCAAACGCCAATTTCAGTACTTAGCATATGTTGGGTATAAAAAATTCGCAATTTCAAACTGCGAATACGTGCAGAGAGCCAGAATTTGGATCCGAAATATGGCTCAGGCCTCGAAATTGGGATATTTGGGATATTTTGAAAACTGCAGGGGGAGATTGTGCAAAATGTGACTCACTGCTGCTTTCAGTACTTGGCATATGTTGGGTATAAAAAGTCGTAATTTAAAACTGCGAATACGTGCAGAGAGCCAGAATTTGACTCCAAAATATGGCTCAGGCCTCGAAATTGGGAAGTTTGGGATATTTTGAAAACTGCAGGGGGGATTGGGACAAATGTGTCCAAACGCCGCTTTCAGTACTTGGCATATGTTGGGTATAAAAAAGTCGCAATTTCAAACTGCGAATACGTGCAGAGAGCCAGAATTTGGCTCCAAATTATGGCTCAGGCCTCGAAATTGGGCTATTTGGGATATTTTGAAAACTGCAGAGGAGTTTGTGCAAAATGTGACTCACTGCCGCTTTCAGGACTTGGCATATGTTGGGTATAAAAAGTCGTAATTTCAAACTGCGAATACGTGCAGAGAGCCAGAATTTGGCTCCAAAATATGGTTCAAGCCCCGAAATTAGGAAGTTTGGGATATTTTGAAAACTACAGGGGGGATTGGGACAAATGTGTCCAAACGCCGCTTTCAGTACTTGGCATATGTTGGGTATAAAAAGTCGCAATATCAAACTGTGAATACGTGCAGAGAGCCAGAATTTGGATCCGAAATATGGCTTAGGCGTCGAAATTGGGATATTTGGGGTATTTGGACAACTGCAGGGGAGTTTGTTGCAAAATGTGACTCACTGCCGCTTTCAGTACTTGGCATATGTTGGGTATAAAAAGTCGTAATTTCAAACTGCGAATACGTGCAGAGAACCAGAATTTGACTCCAAAATATGGCTCAGGCCTCGAAGTTGGGAAGTTTAGGATATTTTGAAAACTGCAAGAGGGATTGGGACAAATGTGTCCAAACGCCGCTTTCAGTACTTGGCATATGTTGGATATAAAAAAGTCGCAATTTCAAACTGCGAATACGTGCTGAGAGCCAGAATTTGGATCCGAAATATGGCTCAGGCATCGAAATTTTGATATTTGGGTTATTTTGAAAACTGCAGGGGAGTTTGTGCAAAATGTGACTCTGCCGCTTTCAGTACTTGGCATATGTTGGGTATGAAAAGTCGTAATTTCAAACTGCTAATACGTGGAGAGAGCGTGAATTTGGCTCCAAAATATGGCTCAGGCCTTGATATTGGGATGTTTGATTTATTTTGAAAACTGCATGGGGGATTGGGGCAAATGTGTCTAAACGCCGCTTTCAGTACTTGTTATATGTTGGGTATAAAAAGTCGCAATTTCATACTGCGAATACGTGCAGAGGGCCAGAATTTGGCTCCAAAATATGGGTCAGGCCTCGAAGCTGGGATATTTGGGATATTTTGAAAATTTCAGGGGGGACTGGGACAAATGTGGCCAAACGCCACTTACAGAACTTGGCATATGTTGGGTATAAAAAAGTCGTAATTTCAAACAGCGAATACGTGCAAAGAGCCAGAATTTGGCTCCAAAATATGGATCAGGCTTCGAAATTGGGATGTTCGGGATATTTTGAAAATGGCAGGGGGGATTGGGACAAATGTGGCCAAATGCTGCTTACAGTACTTGGCATATGTTGGGTATAAAAAAGTCGTAATTTCAAACACCGAATACGTGCAGAGAGCCAGAATTTGGCTCCAAAATATGGCTCAGGCCTCGAAATTGGGATGTTTGGGATATTTTGAAAACTTCAGGGGAGTTTGTGCAAAATGTAACTTTCTGCTGCTTTCAGTACATGGCATATGTTGGGTATAAAAAGTCGGAATTTCAAACTGCGAATCTGTGCCGAGAGCCTGAATTTGGCTCCAAAATATGGCTCAGGCCTCGAAATTGGATTGTTTGATATATTTTATAAACTACAGGGGGGATTGGGACAATTGTGACCAAACGTCGCTTTCAGTACTTGGCATATGTTGGGTATAAAAAAATTGTAATTTCAAACAGCGAATACGTGCAGAGAGCCAGAATTTGGCTCCAAAATAAAGCTCAGCCCTCGAAATTGGGATATTTGCGATATTTTGAAAACTGCAGGGGGGTTTTGGACAAGTATGACCAAACGCCACTTTCACTACTTGGAATATGTTGGGTATAAAAAATTCGCAATTTAAAACTGCGAATACGTGCAGAGAGCCAGAATTTGGCTCCAAAATATGGCTCAGGCCTCGAAATTGGGATACTTAGGATATTTCGAAAACTGCAAGGGAGATTGTGCAAAATGTCACTCACTGCTGCTTTCAGGACTTGGCATATGTTGGGTATAAAAAGTCATAATTTCAAACTGCGAATACGTGCATAGAGCCAGAATTTGGCTCCAAAATATGGCTCAGGCCTCGAAATTGGGATGTTTGGGATATTTTGAAAATTGCAGGTGGGATTGGGACAATTGTGACCAAACGCCGCTTTCAGTACTTGGCATATGTTGGGTATAAAAAGGTCACATTTTCAAACTGCGAATACGTGCAGAGAGCCTGAATTTGGCTCCAAAATATGGCTCAGGCATCGAAATTGGGATGTTTGATATATTTTGAAAACTGCAGGTGGGATTGGGACAAATGTGTCCAAACGCCGCTTTCAGTACCTGGCATATGATGGGTATAAAAAGTTGTAATTTCAAACTGCGAATACGTGCAGAGAGCCTGAATTTGGCTCCAAAATATGGCTCAGGCCTCGAAATTGGGATATTTGGGATATTTTGAAAACTGCAGGGGAGTTTGTGAAAAATTTGACTCACTGCCGCTTTCAGTACTTGGCATATGTTGCGTATAAAAAGTTGTAATTTCAAACTGCTAATACGTGCAGAGAGCCTGAATTTGGCTCCAAAATATGGCTCAGGCCTCGAAATTGGGATGTTTGATATATTTTGAAAATTGAAGGGGGGGATTGGGACAAATGTGTCCAAATGCCGCTTTCAGTACTTGGCATATGTTGGGTATAGAAAAGTATCAATTTCAAACTGCGAATACGTGCAGAGAGCCAGAAATTGGATCCGAAATATGGCTCAGGCCTCGAAATTGGGATATTTGGGATATTTTGAAAACTGCAGATGAGTTTGTGCAAAATGTGACTCACTGCCACTTTCCGTACTTGAAATATGTTGGGTATATAAAGTTGTAATTTCAAACTGCGAATCCGTGCAGAGAGCCTGAATTTGGCTCCAAAATATGGCTCAGGCCTCGAAATTGGGATGTTTGATATATTTTAAAAACTGCAGGGGGGTTTGGGACAAATGTGTCCAAACGCCGCTTTCAGTACTTGGCATATGTTGGGTATAAAAAATTCAAAATTTAAAACTGCGAATACGTGCAGAGAGCCAGAATTTGGATCCGAAAAATGGCTCAGGCGTCGAAATTGGGATATTTGGGATATTTGGAAAATTGCAGGGGAGTTTGTGCAAAATGTGACTCACTGCCGCTTTCAGGACTTGGCATATGTTGGGTATAAAAAGTCGTAATTTCATACTGCGAATACGTGCAGAGGGCTAGAATTTGGCTCCAAAATATGGCTCAGGCCTCGAAGCTGGGATATTTGGGATATTTTGAAAATTACCGGGGGTACTGGGACAAATGTGGCCAAACGCCGCTTACAGAACTTGGCATATGTTGGGTATAAAAAAGTAGTAATTTCAAACTGCGAATACGTGCAAAGAGCCAGAATTTGGCTCCAAAATATGGATCAGGCCTCGAAATTGGGATATTTGGGATATTTTGAAAACTGCAAGGGAGTTTGTGCAAAATTTGACTCACTGCCGCTTTCAGGACTTGGCATATGTTGGGTATAAAAAGTCGTAATTTCAAACTGCGAATCCGTGCAGAGAGCCTGAATTTGGCTCTAAAATATGGCTCAGGCCTCGAAATTGGGATATTTGGGATATTTTGAAAACTGCAGGGGGTTTGGGACATATATGACCAAACGCCGCTTTCAGTACTTGGCATATGTTGGGTATAGAATAGTAGCAATTTCAAACTGAGAATACGTGCAGAGAGCCAGAAATTGGATCCGAAATATGGATCAGGCCTCGAAATTGGGATATTTGGAATATTTTGAAAACTGCAAGGGAGTTTGAGCCAAATTTGACTCACTGCCGCTTTTAGTACTTGGCATATGTTGGGTATAAAAATTCGTAATTTCAAACTGCGAATCCGCCCAGAGAGCATGAATTTGGCTCCAAAATATGGCTCAGGCCTCGAAATTGGGAAGTTTGGGATATTTTGAAAACTGCAGGGGGGTTTGGGACATATATGACCAAACGCCGCTCTCAGTACTTGGCATATGCTGGGTATAAAAATTCGCAATTTCAAACTGCGAATACGTGCAGAGAGCCAGAATTTGGCTCCAAAATATTGCTCAGGCCTCGAATTTGGGATGTTCGGGATACTTTGAAAACTGCTGGGGAGTTTGTGCAAAATTTGACTCGCTGCCGCTTTCAGGACTTGGCATATGTTGGGTATAAAAAGTAATTTCAAACTGCGAATACGTGCAGAGAGCCAGAATTTGACTCCAAAATATGGCTCAGGCCTCGAAATTGGGAAGTTTGGGATATTTTGAAAATTGCAGGGGAGTTCGTGAAAAATGTGACTCACTGCTGCTTTCAGGACTTGGCATATGTTGGGTATAAAAAGTCGTAATTTCAAACTGCGAATACGTGCAGAGAGCCAGAATTTGGCTCAGCCCTCGAAATTGGGATATTTGGGATATTTTGAAAACTGCAGGGGAGTTTGTGCCAAATGTGACTCCCTGCCGCTTTCAGGACTAGGCATATGTTGGGTATAAAAAGACGCAATTTCAAACTGCGAATACGTGCAGAGAGCCAGAATTTGGCTCCAAAATATGGCTCAGGCCTCGAAATTGGGAAGTTTGGGATATTTTGAAAACTGCAGGGGGGTTTGGGACAATTATGACCTAACGCTGCTTTCAGTACATGGCATATGTTGGGTATAAAAAATTCGCAATTTCAAACTGCGAATAGGTGCAGAGAACCCGAATTTGGATCCGAAATATGGCTCAGGCCTCGAAATTGGGATATTTGGGATATTTGGAAAACAGAAGGGGAGTTTGTTGCAAAATGTGACTCACTGCCGCTTTCAGTACTTGGCATATGTTGGGTATAAAAAGTCGTAATTTCAAACTGCGAATACGTGCAAAGAGCCAGAATTTGGCTCCAAAATATGGTTCAGGCCTCGAAATTGCGAAGTTTGGGATATTTTGAAAACTGCAGGGGGTATTGGGACAAATGTGTCCAAATGCCGCTTTCAGTATTTGGCATATGTTGGGTATAAAAAAGTCGCAATTTCACACTGCGAATACGTGCAAAGAGCCAGAATTTGGATCCGAAATATGGCTCAGGCGTCGAAATTGGGATATTTGGGATATTTGGAAAACAGCAGGGGAGTTTGTGCAAAATGTGACTCACTGCCGCTTTCAGTACTTGGCATATGTTAGGTATAAAAAGTCGTAATTTCAAACTGCGAATACATGGAGAGAGCGAGAATTTGGCTCCAAAATATGGCTCAGGCCTCGAAATTGTGATGTTTGATTTATTTTGAAAACTGCCGGGGGGATTGGGACAAATGTGTCCAAACGCCGATTTCAATACTTAGCATATGTTGGGTATAAAAAAGTCGCAATTTCAAACTGCGAATACGTGCAGAGAGCCAGAATTTGGCTCCAAAATATGGCTCAGGCCTCGAAATTGGGCTATTTGGGATATTTTGAAAACTGCAAGAGGGATTGGGAGAAATGTGTCCAAACGACGCTTTCAGTACTTGGCATATGTTGGATATAAAAAAGTCGCAATTTCAAACTGCGAATACGTGCAGAGAGCCAGAATTTGGATCCGAAATATGGCTCAGGCATCGAAATTGGGATATTTGGGTTATTTAGAAAACTGCAGGGGAGTTTGTGCAAAATGTGACTCTGCCGCTTTCAGTACTTGGCATATGTTATGTATGAAAAGTCGTAATTTCAAACTGCTAATACGTGGAGAGAGCGTGAATTTGGCTCCAAAATATGGCTCAGGCCTTCATATTGGGATGTTTGATTTATTTTGAAAACTGCATGGGGGATTGGGACAAATGTGTCCAAACGCCGCTTTCAGTACTTGTTATATGTTGGGTATAAAAAATCGCAATTTCATACTGCGAATACGTGCAGAGGGCCAGAATTTGGCTCCAAAATATGGCTCAGGCCTCGAAGCTGGGATATTTGGGATATTTTGAAAATTTCAGGGAGGACTGGGACAAATGTGTCCAAACGCCGCTTTCAGTACTTGTTATATGTTGGGTATAAAAAAGTCGTAATTTCAAACTGCGAATACGTGCAAAGAGCCAGAATTTGGCTCCAAAATATGGATCAGGCCTCGAAATTGGGATATTTGGGATATTTTGAAAACTGCAGATGAGTTTGTGCAAAATGTGACTCACTGCAACTTTCCGTACTTGGAATATGTTGGGTATATAAAGTTGTAATTTCAAACTGCGAATCCGTGCAGAGAGCCTGAATTTGGCTCCAAAATATGGCACAGGCCTCGAAATTGGGATGTTTGATATATTTTAAAAACTGCAGGGGGGTTTGGGACAAATGTGTCCAAACGCCGCTTTTAGTACTTGGCATATGTTGGGTATAGAAAAGTAGCAATTTCAAACTGAGAATACGTGCAGAGAGCCAGAAATTGGATCCGAAATATGGCTCAGGCCTCGAAATTGGGATATTTGGGATATTTTGAAAACTGCAGATGAGTTTGTGCAAAATGTGACTCACTGCAACTTTCCGTACTTGGAATATGTTGGGTATAAAAAGTCGTAATTTCAAACTGCGAATCCGTCCAGAGAGCATGAATTTGGCTCCAAAATATGGCTCAGGCCTCGAAATTGGGATGTTTGATATATTTTAAAAACTGCAGGGGGGTTTGGGACAAATATGACAAAACGCCGCTTTCAGTAGTTGGTATATGTTGGGTATAAAAAAGTCGCAATTTCAAATTGCGAATTCGTGCAGAGAGCTAGAATTTGGCTCCAAAATATGGCCCAGGCCTTGAAATTGGGATGTTCGGGATATTTTGAAAATTGCAGGGGGGATGGGGACAATTGTGACCAAACGCCGCTTTCAGTACTAGGCATATGTTGGGTATAAAAATTCGTAATTTCAATCTGCGAATACGTGCAGAGAGCCAGAATTTGGCTCCAAAATATGGCTCAGGCCTCGAAATTGGGAAGTTTGGGATATTTTGAAAACTGCAGGGGGAGATTGTGCAAAATGTGACTCACTGCCGCTTTCAGTACTTGGCATATGTTGGGTATAAAAAGTTGTAATTTCAAACTGCTAATACGTGCAGAGAGCATGAATTTGGCTCCAAAATATGGCTTAGGCCTCGAAATTGTGATGTTTGATTTATTTAGAAAACTGCAGGGGGGATTGGGACAAATGTGTCCAAACGCCGCATATAGTACTTGCCATATGTTGGGTATAAAAAAGTCGCAATTTCAAACTGCGAATACGTGCAGAGAGCCAGAATTTGGCTCCAAAATATGGCTCAGGCATCGAAATTGGGATTTTTGTGATATTTTTGAAAACTGCAGGGGGAGATTGTGCAAAATGTGACTCGCTGCTGCTTTCAGTACTTGGCATATGTTGGGTATAAAAAGTCGTAATTTCAAACTGCGAATACGTGCAGAGAGCCAGAATTTGATTACAAAATATGGCTCAGGCCTCGAAATTGGGAAGTTTGGGATATTTTGAAAACTGCAGGGGAGTTTGTGAAAAATGTGACTCACTGCCGCTTTCAGTACTTGGCATATGTTGGGTATAAAAAGTCGTAATATCATACTGCGAATACGTGCAGAGAGCCAGAATTTGGCTCCAAAATATAAGTCAGGCCTCGAAATTGGGATATTTGGGATATTTTGAAAACTGCAGGGAGGTTTGGGGCAAATGTGACCAAACGCCGCTTTCAGTACTTGGCATATGTTGGGTATAAAAAAGTCAAAATTTAAAACTGCGAATATGTGCAGAGAGCCAGAATTTGGATCCGAAATATGGCTCAGGCGTCGAAATTGGGATATTTGGGATATTTGGAAAACTGCATTGGAGTTTGTGCAAAATGTGACTCACTGCCTCTTTCAGTACTTGGCATATATTGGGTATAAAAAGTCTTAATCTCAAAATGCGAATACTTGCAAAGAGCCAGAATTTGGCTCCAAAATATGGCTCAGGCCTCGAAATTGGGATGTTTGATTTATTTTGAAAACTGCCGGGGGGATTGGGACAAATGTGTCCAAACGCCGCTTTCAGTACTTAGCATATGTTGGGTATAAAATAGTCGCAATTTCAAACTGCGAATACGTGCAGAGAGCCAGAATTTGGATCCGAAATATGGCTCAGGCCTCGAAATTGGGATATTTGTGATATTTTGAAAATTGCAGGGGGGATTGGGACAAATGTGTCCAAACGCCGCTTTCAGTACTTGGCATATGTTGGGTATAAAAAGTCGCAATTTCAAACTGCGAATACGTGAAGAGAGCCAGAATTTGGCTCCAAAATATGGCTCAGGCCTCGAAATTGGGCTATTTGGGATATTTTGAAAACTGCAGAGGAGTTTGTGCAAAATGTGACTCACTGCTGCTTTCAAGACTTGGCATATGTTGGGTATAAAAAGTCTTAATCTCAAAATGCGAATACGTGCAAAGAGCCAGAATTTGGCTCCAAAATATGGCTCAGGCCTCGAAATTGGGAAGTTTGGGATATTTTGAAAACTGCAGGGGGGTTTGGGACAAATATTACCAAACGCCGCTTTCAGTACATGGCATATGTTGGGTATAAAAAATTCGCAATTTCAAACTGCGAATACATGCAGAGAGCCAGAATTTGGATCCGAAATATGGCTCAGCCGTCGAAATTGGGATATCTGGGATATTTGGACAACTGCAAGGGAGTTTGTTGCAAAATGTGACTCACTGCCGCTTTCAGGACTTGGCATATGTTGGGTATAAAATTCGTAATTTCAAACTGCGAATACGTGCAGAGAGCCAGAATTTGGCTCCAAAATATGGTTCAGGCCCCGAAATTGGGAAGTTTGGGATATTTTGAAAACTGCAGGGGGGATTGGGACAAATGTGTCCAAACGCCGCTTTCAGTACTTGGCATATGTTGGGTATAAAAAAATCGTAATTTCAAACAGCGAATACGTGCAGAGAGCCAGAATTTGGCTCCAAAATATGGCTCAGGCCTCGAAGTTGGGATATTTTGAAAATTTCAGGGGGGACTGGGACAAATGTGGCCAAACGCCGCTTACAGAACTTGGCATATGTTGGGTATAAAAAACTCGTAATTTCAAACTGCGAATACGTGCAAAGAGCCAGAATTTGGCTCCAAAATATGGATCAGGCCTCGAAATTGGGATGTTCGGGATATTTTGAAAATGGCCGGGGGGATTGGGACAAATGTGGCCAAATGCTGCTTACAGTACTTGGCATATGTTGGGTATAAAAAAGTCGTAATTTCAAACTGCGAATACGTGCAGAGAGCCAGAATTTGGCTCCAAAATATGGCTCAGGACTCGAAATTGGGATGTTTGGGATATTTTGAAAACTTCAGGGGAGTTTATGCAAAATGTAACTCCCTGCTGCTTTCAGTACATGGCATATGTTGGGTATAAAAAGTCGGAATTTCAAACTGCGAATCTGTGCAGAGAGCCTGAATTTGGCTCCAAAATATGGCTCAGGCCTCGAAATTGGGATGTTTGATATATTTTATAAACTGCAAGGGGGATTGGGACAAATGTGTCCAAACGCCGCTTTCAGTTCTTGGCATATGTTGGGTATAAAAAAATCGTAATTTCAAACAGCGAATACGTGCAGAGAGCCAGAATTTGGCTCCAAAATATAGCTCTGCCCTCGAAATTGGGATATTTGCGATATTTTGAAAACTGCAGGGGGGTTTTGGACAAATATGACCAAAGGCCACTTTCACTACTTGGTATATGTTGGGTATAAAAAAGTCGCAATTTAAAACTGCGAATTCGTGCAGAGAGCCTGAATTTGGCTTCAAAATATGGCTCAGGCCTCGAAATTGGGATGTTCGGGATATTTTGAAAATTGCAGGGGAAATTGGGACAATTGTGACCAAACGTCGCTTTCAGTACTTGGCATATGTTGGGTATAAAAAAATCGTAATTTCAAACAGCGAATACATGCAGAGAGCCAGAATTTGGCTCCAAAATATAGCTCAGCCCTCGAAATTGGGATATATGCGATATTTTGAAAACTGCAGGGGGGGTTTTGGACATATATGACCAAACGCCACTTTCACTACTTGGAATATGTTGGGTATAAAAAAGTCGCAATTTAAAACTGCGAATTCGTGCAGAGAGCCTGAATTTGGCTTCAAAATATGGCTCAGGCCTCGAAATTGGGATGTTTGGGATATTTTAAAAACTGCAGGGGGGTTTGGGACAAATATGACCAAACGCCGCTTTCAGTACTTGGCATATGTTGGGTATAAAAAATCCGCAATTTCAAACTGCGAATACGTGCAGAGAGCCAGAATTTGGCTCCAAAATATGGCTCAGGCCTCGAAATTGGGAGACTTAGGATATTTTGAAAACTGCAAGGGAGATTGTGCAAAATGTCACTCACTGCTGCTTTCAGGACTTGGCATATGTTGGGTATAAAAAAGTCATAATTTCAAACTGCGAATACGTGCATAGAGCCTGAATTTGGCTCCAAAATATGGCTCAGGCCTCGAAATTGGGATGTTTGGGATATTTTGAAAATTGCAGGAGGGATTGGGACAATTGTGACCAAACGCCGCTTTCAGTACTTGGCACATGTTGGGTATAAAAAGGTCACATTTTCAAACTGCGAATACGTGCAGAGAGCCTGAATTTGGCTCCAAAATATGGCTCAGGCCTCGAAATTGGGATGTTTGATATATTTTGAAAACTGCAGGTGGGATTGGGACAAATGTGTCCAAACGCCGCTTTCAGTACTTCGCATATGATGGGTATAAAAAGTTGTAATTTCAAACTGCGAATACGTGCATAGAGCCTGAATTTGGCTCCAAAATAAGGCTCAGGCCTCGAAATTGGGATATTTGGGATATTTTGAAAACTGCAGGGGAGTTTGTGCCAAATTTGACTCACTGCCGCTTTCAGTACTTGGCATATGTTGGGTATAAAAAGTTGTAATTTCAAACTGCTAATACGTGCAGAGAGCCTGAATTTGGCTCCAAAATATGGCTCAGGCCTCGAAATTGGGATGTTTGATATATTTTGAAAACTGATGAGGGGATTGGGACAAATGTGTCCAAATGCCGCTTTCAGTACTTGGCATATGTTGGGTATAGAAAAGTATCAATTTCAAACTGCAAATACGTGCAGAGAGCCAGAAATTGGATCCGAAATATGGCTCAGGCCTCGAAATTGGGATATTTGGGATATTTTGAAAACTGCAGATGAGTTTGTGCAAAATGTGACTCACTGCCACTTTCCGTACTTGGAATATGTTGGGTATATAAAGTTGTAATTTCACACTGCGAATCCGTGCAGAGAGCCTGAATTTGGCTCCAAAATATGGCTCAGGCCTCGAAATTGGGATGTTTGATATATTTTAAAAACTGCAGGGGGGTTTGGGACAAATGTGTCAAAACGCCGCTTTTAGTACTTGGCATATGTTGGGTATAGAAAAGTAGCAATTTCAAACTGAGAATACGTGCAGAGAGCCAGAAATTGGATCCGAAATATAGCTCAGGCCTCGAAATTGGGATATTTGGGATATTTTGAAAACTGCAGGGGAGTTTGAGCCAAATTTGACTCACTGCCGCTTTTAGTACTTGGCATATGTTGGGTATAAAAAGTCGTAATTTCAAACTGCGAATCCGTCCAGAGAGCATGAATTTGGCTCCAAAATATGGCTCAGGCCTCGAAATTGGGATGTTTGATATATTTTAAAAACTGCAGGGGGGTTTGGGACAAATATGACAAAATGCCACTTTCAGTAGTTGGTATATGTTGGGTATAAAAAAGTCGCAATTTCAAACTGCGAATTCGTGCAGAGAGCCAGAATTTGGCTCCAAAATATGGCCCAGGCCTTGAAATTGGGATGTTCGGGATATTTTTAAAATTGCAGGGGGGATGGGGACAATTGTGACCAAATGCCGCTTTCAGTAATTGGCATATGTTGGGTATAAAAAAGTCGTAATTTCAATCTGCGAATACGTGCAGAGAGCCAGAATTTGGCTCCAAAATATGGCTCAGGCCTCGAAATTGGGTAGTTTGGGATATTTTGAAAACTGCAGGGGGGTTTGGGACAAATATGACCTAACGCCGCTTTCAGTACTTGGCATATGTTGGGTATAAAAAGGTCGCAATTTCAAACAGCGAATACGTGCAGAGAGCCAGAATTTGGATCCAAAATATGGCTCAGGCCTCGAAATTGGGATATTAGGGATATTTTTAAAACTGCAAGGGATTTTGTGCAAATTGTGACTCACTGCTGCTTTCAGTACTTGGCATATGTTGGGTATAAAAAGTTGTAATTTCAAACTGCTAATACGTGCAGAGAGCATGAATTTGGCTCCAAAATATGGCTCAGGCCTCGAAATTTGGATGTTTGATATATTTTGAAAATTGCAGGGGGAATTGGGACAATTGTGACCAAACGCCGCTTTCAGTACTTGGCATATGTTGGGTATAAAAAGGTCGCATTTTCAAACTGCGAATACGTGCAGAGAGCTTGAATTTGGCTCCAAAATATGGCTCAGGCCTCGAAATTGGGATGTTTGGGATATTTTGAAAACTGCAGGGGGGTTTGGGACAAATATGACCAAACGCCGCCTTCAGTACTTGGCATACGTTCCGTATAAAAAGTCGTAATTTCAAACTGTGAATACGTGCAGAGAGCCAGAATTTGGTTCCAAAATATGGCCCAGGCCTTGAAATTAGGATGTTCAGGATATTTTGAAAATTGCAGGGGGGATGGGAACAATTGTGAACAAACGCCGCTTTCAGTACTTGGCATATGTTGGGTATAAAAAGGTCGCATTTTCAAACTGTGAATACGTGCAGAGAACCTGAATTTGGCTTCAAAATATGGCTCAGGCCTCGAAATTGGGATATTTGATATATTTTGAAAACTGCAGGTGGGATTGGGACAAATGTGTCCAAACGCCGCTTTCAGTACTTGGCATATGTTGGGTATAAAAAGTCGCAATTTCAAACTGCGAATACGTGCAGAGAGCCAGAATTTGGCTCCAAAATATGGCTCAAGCCTCGAAATTGGGATATTTTGAAAACTGCAGGGGAGTTTGTGCAAATTGTGACTCACTGCCGCTTTCAGTACTTGGCATATTTTGCCTTATATAAAGTTTTAATTTCAAACTGCTAATACATGCAGAGAGCCTGAATTTGGCTCCAAAATATGGCTCAGGCCTCGAAATTGGGATATTTGCGATATTTTGAAAACTGCAGGGGGGTTTGGGACAAATATGACCAAACGCCACTTTCACTACTTGGCATATGTTGGGAATAAAAAAGTCGCAATTTAAAACTGCGAATACGTGCAGAGAGCTTGAATTTGGCTCCAAAATATGGCTCAGGCCTCGAAATTGGGATGTTTGGGATATTTTGAAAACTGCAGGGGGGTTTGGGACAAATATGACCAAACGCCACTTTCACTACTTGGCATATGTTGGGAATAAAAAAGTCGCAATTTAAAACTGCGAATACGTGCAGAGAGCTTGAATTTGGCTCCAAAATATGGATCAGGCCTCGAAATTGGGATGTTTGGGATATTTTGAAAACTGCAGGGGGGTTTGGGACAAATATGACCAAACGCTGCTTTCAGTACTTGGCATACGTTCCGTATAAAAAGTCGTAATTTCAAACTGTGAATACGTGCAGAGAGCCAGAATTTGGCTCCAAAATATGGCTCAGGCCTTGAAATTGGGATGTTCGGGATATTTTGAAAATTGCAGGGGGGATGGGTACAATTGTGAACAAACGCCGCTTTCAGTACTTGGCATATGTTGGGTATAAAAAGGTCGCATTTTCAAACTCAGAATACTTGCAGAGAGCCTGAATTTGGCTCCAAAATATGGCTCAGGCCTCGAAATTGGGATGTTTGGGATATTTTGAAAACCGCAGGGGGGTTTGGGACAAATATGACCAAACGCCGCTTTCAGTACTTGGCATACGTTCCGTATAAAAAGTCGTAATTTCAAACTGTGAATACGTGCAGAGAGCCAGAATTTGGTTCCAAAATATGGCTCAGGCCTTGAAATTGGGATGTTCGGGATATTTTGAAAATTGCAGGGGGGATGGGTACAATTGTGAACAAACGCCGCTTTCAGTACTTGGCATATGTTGGGTATAAAAAGGTCGCATTTTCAAACTGCGATTACGTGCAGAGAGCCTGAATTTGGCTCCAAAATATGGCTCAGGCCTCGAAATTGGGATGTTTGATATATTTTGAAAACTGAAGGGGGGATTGGGACAAATGTGTCCTGACGCCGCTTTCAGTACTTGGCATATGTTGGGTATAAAAAGTCGCAATTTCAAACTGCGAATACGTATAGAGAGCCAGAATTTGGCTCCAAAATATGGCGCAGGCCTCGAATTTGGGAAATTTGGGATATTTTGAAAACTGCAGGGGAGTTTGTTCAAAATTTGACTCACTGCTGCATTCAGTACCTGGCATATGTTGGGTATAAAAAGTCGGAATTTCAAACTGCGAATCCGTGCAGAGAGCCTGAATTTGGCTCCAAAATATGGCTCAGGCCTCGAAATTGGGATGTTTGATATATTTTAAAAACTGCAGAGGGGATTGGGACAAATGTGTCCCAAAGCCGCTTTCAGTACTTGGCATATGTTGGGTATAAAAAAGTCGCAATTTAGAACTGCGAATACGTGCAGAGAGCCAGAATTTGGCTCCAAAATATGGCTCAGGCCTCGAAATTGGGATGTTTGATATATTTCAAAAACTGCAGAGGGGATTTGGACAAATGTGTCCAAACGCCGCTTTCAGTACTTGGCATATGTTGGGTATAAAAAAGTCGCAATTTAGAACTGCGAATACGTGCAGAGAGCCAGAATTTTTCTCCAAAATATGGCTCAGGCCTCGAAATTGGGATGTTCGGGATATTTTGAAAATTGCAGGGGAAATTGCGACAATTGTGACCAAACGGCGCTTTCAGTAGTTGGCATATGTTGGGTATAAAAAAATCGTAATTTCAAACTGCGAATACGTGCAGAGAGCCAGAATTTGGCTCCAAAATATAGCTCAGCCCTCGAAATTGGGTTATTTGCGATATTTTGAAAACTGCAGGGTGGTTTGGGACAAATATGACCAAACGCCGCTTTCACTACTTGGCATATGTTGGGTATAAAAAAGTCGCAATTTAGAACTGCGAATACGTGCAGAGAGCCAGAATTTTTCTCCAAAATATGGCTCAGGCCTCGAAATTGGGATGTTTGGGATATTTTGAAAACTGCAGGGGGGTTTGGGACAATTGTGAACAAACGCCGCTTTCAGTACTTGGCATATGTTGGGTATAAAAAGGTCGCATTTTCAAACTGCGAATACGTGCATAGAGCCTGAATTTTACTCCAAAATATGGCTCAGGCCTCGAAATTGGGATGTTTGATATATTTTGAAAACTGCAGGTGGGATTGGGACAAATGTGTCCAAACGCCGATTTCAGTACTTGGCATATGTTGGGTATAAAAAGTCGCAATTTCAAACTTCGAATACGTGCAGAGAGCCAGAATTTGGCTCCAAAATATGGCTCAAGCCTCGAAATTGGGATGTTTGGGATATTTTGAAAACTGCAGGCGAGTTTGTGCAAATTGTGACTCACTGCCGCTTTCAGTACTTGACATATGTTGGGTATAAAAAGTTTCAATTTCAAACTGCTAATACGTGCAGAGAGCCTGAATTTGGTTCCAAAATATGGCTCAGGCCTCGAAATTGGGATATTTGCGATATTTTGAAAACTGCAGGGGGGGTTTGGGACAAATATGACCAAACGCCACTTTCACTACTTGGCATACGTTGGGAATAAAAAAGTCGCAATTTAAAACTGCGAATACGTGCAGAGAGCTTGAATTTGGCTCCAAAATATGGCTCAGGCCTCGAAATTGGGATGTTTGGGATATTTTGAAAACTGCAGGGGGGTTTGGGACAAATATGACCAAACGCCGCTTTCAGTACTTGGCATACGTTCCGTATAAAAAGTCGTAATTTCAAACTGTGAATACGTGCAGAGAGCCAGAATTTGGCTCCAAAATATGGCTCAGGCCTTGAAATTGGGATGTTCGGGATATTTTGAAAATTGCAGGGGGGATGGGTACAATTGTGAACAAACGCCGCTTTCAGTACTTGGCATATGTTGGGTATAAAAAGGTCGCATTTTCAAACTGCGAATACGTGCAGAGAGCCTGAATTTGACTCCAAAATATGGCTCAGGCCTCGAAGTTGGGATGTTTGGGATTTTTTGAAAACTGCAGGGGGGTTTGGGACAAATATGACCAAACGCCGCTTTCAGTACTGGGTATACGTTCCGTATAAAAAGTCGTAATTTCAAACTGTGAATACGTGCAGAGAGCCAGAATTTGGTTCCAAAATATGGCTCAGGCCTTGAAATTGGGATGTTCGGGATATTTTGAAAATTGCAGGGGGGATGTGTACAATTGTGAACAAACGCCGCTTTCAGTACTTGGCATATGTTGGGTATAAAAAGTCGCAATTTCAAACTGCGAATACGTATAGAGAGCCAGAATTTGGCTCCAAAATATGGCGCAGGCCTCGAAATTGGGAAATTTGGGATATTTTGAAAACTGCAGGGGAGTTTGTTCAAAATTTGACTCACTGCTGCATTCAGTACATGGCATATGTTGGGTATAAAATGGTCGCAATTTCAAACTGCGAATACGTGCAGAGAGCCAGAATTTGGATCAAAACTATGGCTCAGGCCACGAAATTGGGATATTTGGGATATTTTGAAAACTGCAGGGGATTTTGTGCAAATTGTGACTCACTGCCGCTTTCAGTACTTGGCATATGTTGGGTATAAAAAGTTGTAATTTCAAACTGCTAATACGTGCAGAGAGCCTGAATTTGGCTCCAAAATATGGCTTAGGCCTCGAAATTGGGATGTTTGATATATTTTGAAAACTGAAGGGGGGATTGGGACAAATGTGTCCAAACGCCGCTTTCAGTACTTGGCATATATTGGGTATAGAAAAGTAGCAATTTCAAACTGCGAATACGTGCAGAGAGCCAGAAATCGGGTCCGAAATATGGCTCAGGCCTCGAAATTGGGATATTTGGGATATTTTGAAAACTGCAGATGAGTTTGTGCAAAATGTGACTCACTGCCACTTTCCGTACTTGGAATATGTTGGGTATATAAAGTTGTATTTTCAAACTGCGAATCCATGCAGAGAGCCTGAATTTGGCTCCAAAATATGGCTCAGGCCTCGAAATTGAGATATTTGGGATATTTTGAAAACTGCAGGGGGGATGGGGACAATTGTGACCAAACGCTGCATTCAGTACTTGGCATATGTTGGGTATAAAAAAGTCGTAATTTCAAACTGCGAATAGGTGCAGAGAGCCAGTATTTGGCTCCAAAATATGGCTCGGGCCTCGAAATTGGGAAGTTTGGGATATTTAGAAAACTGCAGGGGGGTTTGAGACAAATGTGAACTAACGCTGCTTTCAGTACTTGGCATATGTTGGGTATAAAATGGTCGCAATTTCAAACTGCGAATACGTGCAGAGAGCCAGAATTTGGATCAAAACTATGGCTCAGGCTTCGAAATTGGGATATTTGGGATATTTTGATAACAGGGGATTTTGTGCAAATTGTGACTCACTGCCGCTTTCAGTACTTGGCATATGTTGGGTATAAAAAGTTGTAATTTCAAACTGCTAATACGTGCAGAGAGCCTGAATTTGGCTCCAAAATATGGCTCAGGCCTCGAAATTGGGATGTTTGATAAATTTTAAAAACTGAAGGGGGGATTGGGACAAATGTGTCCAAACGCCGCTTTCAGTACTTGGCATATATTGGGTATAGAAAAGTAGCAATTTCAAACTGCGAATACGTGCAGAGAGCCAGAAATCGGGTCCGAAATATGGCTCAGGCCTCGAAATTGGGATATTTGGGATATTTTGAAAACTGCAGATGAGTTTGTGCAAAATGTGACTCACTGCCACTTTCCGTACTTGGAATATGTTGGGTATATAAAGTTGTATTTTCAAACTGCGAATCCATGCAGAGAGCCTGAATTTGGCTCCAAAATATGGCTCAGGCCTCGAAATTGGGATATTTGGGATATTTTGAAAACTGCAGGGGGGATGGGGACAATTGTGACCAAACGCCGCTTTCAGTTCTTGGCATATGTTGGGTATAAAAAAGTCGTAATTTCAAACTGCGAATACGTGCAGAGCCAGAATTTCGCTCCAAAATATGGCTCAGGCCTCGAAATTAGGAAGTTTGGGATATTTTGAAAACTGCAGGGGGGATGGGGACAATTGTGACCAAACGCCGCTTTCAGTTCTTGGCATATGTTGGGTATAAAAAAGTCGTAATTTCAAAATGCAAATCCGTGCAGAGCCTGAATTTGGCTCCAAAATATGGCTCAGGCCTCGAAATTGGGATGTTTGATATATTTTGAAAACTGCAGGTGGGATTGGGAAAAATGTGTCCAAACGCCGCTTTCAGTACTTGGCATATATTGGGTATAGAAAAGTCGCAATTTCAAACTGCGAATACGTGTAGAGAGCCAGATTTTGGCTCCAAAATTTGGCTCAGGACTCGAAATTGGGATGTTAGGGATATTTTGAAAACTGGAGGGAGGTTTGGGACAAATGTGACCAAACGCCGCCTACAGTACTTGGCATATGTTGGGTATAAAAAGTCATAATTTCAAACTACGAATACGTGCAGATAGCCTGAATTTGGCTCCAAAATATGGCTCAGGCCTCGAAATTGGGATTTTTGAGATTTTGAAAACTGCAGGGGAGTTTGTGCAGAATGTCACTCATTGTCACTTTCAGGACTTGGCATATGTTGGGTATAAAAAGTCGTAATTTCAAACTGCGAATACGTGCATAGAGCCAGAAGTTGGCTCCAAAATATGGCTCAGGCCTCGAAATTGGGATGTTTTGGATATTTTGAAAACTGCAGGGGGGATTGGGACAAATATGACCAAACGCCGCTTTCAGTAGTTGGCATATGTTGGGTATAAAAAAGTCGCAATTTAAAAATGCGAATACGTGCAGAGAGCCAGAATTTGGCTCCAAAATATGGCTCAGGCCTCGATATTGGGATGTTTGGGATATTATGAAAACTGCAGGGAGGTTTGGGACAAATGGGACCAAACGCCTCTTTCAGTACTTCGCATATGTTTGGTATAAAAAATCGCAATTTCAAACTGCGAATACGTGCAGAGAGCCAGAATTTGGCTCCAAAATATGGCTCAAGCCTCGAAATTGGAATATTTAGGGTATTTTGAAAACTGCAGGGTAGTTTGTGCAAATTGTGACTCACTGCCACTTTCAGTACTTGGCATATGATGGGTATAAAAAGTTGTAATTTCAAACAGCGAATACTTGCAGAGAGCCTGAATTTGGCTCCAAAATATGGCTTAGGCCTCGAAATTGGGAAGTTTGGGATATTTTGAAAAGTGCAGGGGGTTTTGGGACAAATATGACCTAATGCTGCTTTCAGTACTTGGCATATGTTGGGTTAAAAAGGTCGCATTTTCAAACTGGGAATACGTGCAGAGAGCCAGAATTTGGCTCCAAAATATGGCTCAGGCCTCGAAATTGGGATATTTGGGATATTTTGAAAACTACAGGGGATTTTGTGCAAATTGTGACTCACTGCCGCTTTCAGTACTTGGCATATGTTGGGTATAAAAAGTTGTAATTTCAAACTGCGAATACGTGCAGAGAGCCTGAATTTGGCTCCAAAATATGGTTCAGGCCTCAAAATTGGGATGTTTGATATATTTTGAAAACTGCAGGGGGGATTGGGACAAATGTGTCCAAACGCCGCTTTCAGTACTTGGCATATGTTGGGTATAAAAACTCGCAATTTCAAACTGCGAATACGTGTAGAGAGCCAGAATTTGGCTCCAAAATATGGCTCAGGCCTCGAAATTAGGATATTTGGGATATTTTGAAAACTGCAGGGGAGTTTGTCCAAAATTTAACTCACTGTGGCTTTCAGGACTTGGCATATGTTGGGTATAAAAAGTCGTAATTTCAAACTGCGAATCCGTGCAGAGAGCATGAATTTGGCTCCAAAATATGGCTCAGGACTCGAAATTGGGATGTTTGATATATTTTAAAAATTGCAGGGGAGTTTGGGACAAATATGACCAAACGCCGCTTTCAGTAGTTGGCATAAGTTGCGTATAAAAAAGTCGCAATTTCAAACTGCAAATTCGTGCAGAGAGCCAGAATTGGGCTCCAAAATATGGGTCAGGCCTTGGAATTGGGATGTTCGGGATATTTTGAAAATTGCAGGGGGGATGGGGACAAATATGACCTAACGCTGATTTCAGTATTTAGCATATGTTAGGTATAAAAAGGTCGCAATTTCAAACTGAGAATACGTGCAGAGAGCCAGAATTTGGCTCCAAAATATGGCTCAGGCCTCGAAATTGGGATATTTGGACTATTTTGAAAACTGCAATGTAGTTTGTGCAAAATGTGACTCACTGCCGCTTTCAGTACTTGGTATATGTTGGGTATAAAAAGTCGTAATTTCAAACTGCGAATCCGTGCAGAGAGCCTGAATTTGGCTCCAAAATATGGCTCAGGCCTCGAAATTGGGAAGTTTGGGATATTTTGAAAACTGCAGGGGGGTTTGGGACAAATATGACCTAACGCTGCTTTCAGTATTTTTCATATGTTAGGTATAAAAAGGTCGCAATTTCAAACTGAGAATACGTGCAGAGAGCCAGAATTTGGCTCCAAAATATGGCTCAGGCCTCGAAATTGGGATGTGTGGGATACTTTGAAAACTGCAGGGAGGTTTGGGACAAATGTGACCAAAGGCCGCTTTCAGTACTAAGCATATGTTGGGTATAAAAAAGTCGCAATTTCAAACTGCGAATACGTGCAGAGAGCCAGAATTTGGCTCCAAAATATGGCTCAGGCCTCGAAATTGGGATATTTGGGATATTTTGAAAACTGCAGGGAAGTTTGTGCAAATTGTGACTCACTGCCGCTTTCAGTACTTGGCATATGTTGGGTATAAAAAGTTGTAATTTCAAACTGCGAATACGTGCAGAGAGCCTGAATTTGGGTCCAAAATATGGCTCAGGAATCGAAATTGGGATGTTTGATATATTTTGAAAACTGCAGGGGAGATTGGGACAAATGTGTCCAAACGCCGCTTTTAGTACTTGGCATATGTTGGGTATAGAAAAGTAGCAATTTCAAACTGCGAATACGTGCAGAGTGCCAGAAATTGGATCCGAAATATGGCTCAGGCCTCGAAATTGAGATATTTGGGATATTTTGAAAACTGCAGGGGAGTTTGTGCAAAATATGACTCACTGCCGCTTTCAGTACTTGGCATATGTTGTGTATAAAAAGTCGTAATTTCATACTGCGAATCCATGCAGAGCCTAAATTTGGCTCCAAAATATGGCTCAGGCCTCGAAATTGGGATGTTTGATATATTTTGAAAACTGCAGGTGGGATTGGGAAAAATGTGTCCAAACGCCGCTTTCAGTACTTGGCATATGTTGGGTACAAAAAGTCGCAATTTCAAACTGCGAATACGTGTAGAGAGCCAGATTTTGTCTCCAAAATTTGGCTTAGGACTCGAAATTGGGATGTTAGGGATATTTTGAAAACTGGAGGGAGGTTTGGGACAAATGTGACCAAACGCGGCCTACAGTACATGGCATATGTTGGGTATAAAAAGTCATAATTTCAAACTACGAATACGTGCAGATAGCCTGAATTTGGCTCCAAAATATGGCTCAGGCCTCGAAATTGGGATATTTGAGATTTCGAAAACTGCAGGGGAGTTTGTGCAGAATGTCACTCATTGCCACTTTCAGGACTTGGCATATGTTGGGTATAAAAAGTCGTAATTTCAAACTGCGAATACGTGCATAGAGCTAGAATTTGGCTCCAAAATATGGATCAGGCCTCGAAATTGGGTATGTTTTGGATATTTTGAAAACTGCAGGGAGGTTTGGGACAAATGGGACCAAACGCCTCTTTCAGTACTTCGCATATGTTTGGTATAAAAAATCGCAATTTCAAACTGCGAATACATGCAGAGAGCCAGAATTTGGATCCAAAATATGGCTCAGGCCTCGAAATTGGGATATTTGGGATATTTTGAAAACTGCAGGGGAGTTTGTGCAAAATTTAACTCACTGCCGCTTTCAGGACTTGGCATATGTTGGGTATAAAAAGTCGTAATTTCAAACTGCGAATCCGTGCAGAGAGCATGAATTTGGCTCCAAAATATGGCTCAGGACTCGAAATTGGGATGTTTGATATATTTAAAAAATTGCAGGGGGGTTTGGGACAAATATGACCAAATGCCGCTCTCAGTAGTTGGCATATGTTGGGTATAAAAAAGTCGCAATTTCAAACTGCAAATTCGTGCAGAGAGCCAGAATTGGGCTCCAAAATATATGTCAGGCCTTGAAATTGGGATGTTCAATATATTTTGAAAATTGCAGGGGGGATGGGGACAATTGTGACCAAACGCCGCTTTCAGTACTTGGAATATGTTGGGTATAAAAATTCGTAATTTCAAACTGCGAATTCGTGCAGAGAGCCAGAATTTGGCTCCAAAATATGGCTTAGGCCTTGAAATTGGGATGTTCGGGATATTTTGAAAATTGCAGAGGGGATTGGGACAAATATGACCTAACGCTGCTTTCAGTACTTGGCATATGTTAGGTATAAAAAAGTCGTAATTTCAAACTGCGAATACGTGCAGAGAGAGCCTGAATTTGGCTCCAAAATTTGGCTCAGGCCTCGAAATTGTGATGTTTGGGATATTTTGAAAACTGCATGGAGGTTTTGGACAAATGTGACCAAACGCCGCTTTCAGTACTTCGCATATGTTGGGTATAAAAAAGTCGCAATTTCAAACTGCGAATACGTGCAGAGAGCCAGAATTTGACTCCAAAATATGGCTGAGGCCTCGAAATTTGGATGTTTGGGATATTTTGAAAACTGCAGGGGAATTTGTGCAAAATGTGACTCACTGCCGCTTTCAGTACTTGGCATATGTTGGGTATAAAAAGCCGTAATATCAAACTGCAAATACGTGCAGAGAGCCAGAATTTGACTCCAAAATATGGCTGAGGCCTCGAAATTGGGATATTTGGACTATTTTCAAAACTGCAATGGAGTTTGTGCAAAATGTGACTCACTGCTGCTTTCAATACTTGGCATATGTTGGGTATAAAAAATCGTAATTTGAAACTGCGAATACGTGAAGAGAGAGCATGAATTTGGCTCCAAAATATGGCTCAGGACTCGAAATTGGGATGTTTGATATATTTTTAGAACTGCAGGTGGGATTGGGAGAAATGTGTCCAAACGCCGCTTTCAGTACTTGGAATATGTTGGGTATAAAAAGTCGTAATTTCAAACTGCGAATTCGTGCAGAGAGTCAGAATTTGGCTCCAAAATATGGCTCAGGCCTTGAAATTGGGATGTTTGTGATATTTTGAAAATTGCAGGAGAGTTTAGGACAAATATGACCAAATGCTGCTTTCAATACTTGGCATATGTTGGGTATAAAAAAGTCGTAATTTCAAACTGCGAGTACGTGCAGAGAGCCAGAATTTGACTCCAAAATATGGCTCAGGCCTTGAAATTGGGAAGTTTGGGATATTTTGAAAACTGCAGGGGGGTTTGGGACAAATATGACCTAACGCTGCTTTCAGTATTTGGCATATGTTAGGTATAAAAAGGTCGCAATTTCAAACTGAGAATACGTGCAGAGAGCCTGAATTTGGCTCCAAAATATGGCTCAGGCCTCGAAATTGGGATGTTTTGGATATTTTGAAAACTTTAGGAGAGTTTGGGACAAATATGACCAAACGCCGCTTTCAATACTTGGCATATGTTGGGTTTAAAAAAGTCGTTATTTCAAACTGCGAATACGTGTAGAGAGAGCCTGAAATTGGCTCCAAAATATGGCTCAGGCCTCGGAATTGGGATATTTTGAAAACTGCAGGGGAGTTTGTGCAAAATGTGGCTCGATGCCGCTTGCAGTACTTGGAATATGTTGGGTATAAAAAGTAGTAATTTCAAACTGCGAATTCGTGCAGAGAGCCTGAATTTGGCTCCAAAATATGGCTCAGGCCTCGAAATTGGTATGTTTGATATATTTTGAAAACTGCAAGTGTGATTGGTACAAATGTGTCCAAATGCCGCTTTCAGTACTTGGCATATGTTGGGTATAAAAAGTCGCAATTTCAAAATGCGAATACGTGTACAGAGCCAGAATTTGGCTCCAAAATATGGCTCAGGCCTCGAAATTGGGATAATTGGGATATTTTGAAAACTGCAGTGGAGTTTGTGCAAAATTTGACTCACTGCCGCTTTCAGGACTTTGCATATGTTGGGTATAAAAAGTCGTAATTTCAAACTGCGAATCCGTGCAGAGAGCCTGAATTTGGCTCCAAAATATGGCTCAGGCCTCGAAATTGGGATATTTTGAAAACTGCAAAGGAGTTTGTGCAAAATGTGACTCGATGCCGCTTTCAGTACTTGGCATATGTTGTGTATAAAAAGTCGTAATTTCAAACTGCGAATACGTGCAGATAGCCTGAATTTGGCTCCAAATTATGGCTCAGGTCTCGAAATTGGGAAGTTTGGGATATTTTGAAAACTGCAGGGGGGTTTGGGACAAATATGACCAAAGGCTGCTTTCAGTACTTGGCATATGTTGGGTATAAAAAGGTCGCATTTTCAAACTGTGAATAAGTGCAGAGAGCCTGAATTTGGCTCCAAAATATGGCACAGGCCTCGAAATTGGGATGTTTGATTTATTTTGAAAACTGCAGGTGGGATTGGGACAAATGTGTCCAAACGCCCCTTTCAGTACTTGGTATATGTTGGGTATAAAAAGTCACAATTTGAAACTGCGAATACATGTAGAGAGCCAGAATTTGGCTCCAAAATATGGCTCAGGCCTCGAAATTGGGATATTTGGGATATTTTGAAAACTGCAGGAGAGTTTAGTACAAATATGACCAAACGCCCCTTTCAATACTTGGCATATGTTGGGTATAAAAAAGTCGTAATTTCAAACTGCGAATACGTGAAGAGAGAGCCTGAATTTGGCTCCAAAATATGGCTAAGGCCTCGAAATTGGGATGTTTGATATATTTAGAAAACTGCAGGTGGGATTGGGACAAATGTGTCCAAACACCGCTTTCAGTACTTGGCATATGTTGGGTATAAAAAGTCGTAATTTTAAACTGCGAATTCGTGCAGAGAGCCGGAATTTGGCTCCAAAATATGGCTCAGGCCTCGAAATATGGATAATTGGGATATTTTGAAAACTGCAGTGGAGTTTGTGCAAAATTTGACTCACTGCCGCTTTCAGGACTTGGCATATGTTGGGTATAAAAAATCGTAATTTGAAACTGCGAATACGTGAAGAGAGAGCATGAATTTGGCTCCAAAATATGGCTCAGGCCTTGAAATTGGGATGTTCGGGATATTTTGAAAATTGCAGAGGGGATTGGGACAATTGTGACCAAACGCCGCTTTCAGTACTTGGCATATGTTTGGTATAAAAAAGTTGTAATTTCAAACTGCGAATACGTGCAGAGAGCCAGAATTTGGCTCCAAAATATGGCTCTGGCCTCGAAATAGGGAAGTTTGGGATATTTTGAAAACTGCAAGGGGGTTTGAGACAAAGATGACCTAACGCTGCTTTCAGTACTTGGCATATGTTGGGTATAAAAAAGTTGTAATTTCAAACTGCGAATACGTGCAGATAGCCTGAATTTGGCTCCAAATTATGGCTCAGGTCTCGAAATTGGGAAGTTTGGGATATTTTGAAAACTGCAGGGGGGTTTGGGACAAATATGACCAAATGCTGCTTTCAGTACTTGGCATATGTTGGGTATAAAAAGTAGCAATTTCAAACTGCGAATACGTGTAGAGAGCCAGAATTTGGCTCCAAAATATGGCTCAGGCCTCGAAATTGGGATATTTGGGATATTTTGAAAACTGCAGGGAAGTTTGTGCAAAATTTAACTCACTGCCGCTTTCAGGACTTGGCATATGTTGGGCACAAAAAGTTTTAATTTCAAACTGCGAATCCGTGCAGAGAGCATGAATTTGGCTCCAAAATATGACTCAGGACTCGAAATTGGGATGTTTGATATATTTAAAAAATTGCAGGGGGGTTTGGGACAAATATGACCAAACTCCGCTTTCAGTAGTTGGCATATGTTGGGTATAAAAAAGTCGCAATTTCAAACTGCAAATTCGTGCAGAGAGCCAGAATTGGGCTCCAAAATATGGGTCAGGCCTTGAAATTGGGATGTTCAGGATATTTTGAAAATTGCAGGGGGGATGGGGACAATTGTGACCAAACGCCGCTTTCAGTACTTGGCATATGTTGGGTATAAAAAAGTCGTAATTTCAAACTGCGAATTCGTGCAGAGAGCCAGAATTAGGCTCCAAAATATGGCTCAGGACTCGAAATTGGGATGTTTGATATATTTTGAAAACTGCAGGTGGGATTGGGAGAAATGTGTCCAAACGCCGCTTTCAGTACTTGAAATATGTTGGGTATAAAAAGTCGTAATTTCAAACTGCGAATTCGTGCAGAGAGCCAGAATTTGGTTCCAAAATATGGCTCAGGCCTTGAAATTGGGATGTTCGGGATATTTTGAAAATTGCAGGGGGGGATGGGGACAATTGTGACCAAACGCCGCTTTCAGTAGTTGGCATATGTTGGGTATAAAAAAGTGGCAATTTAAAAATGCGAATACGTGCAGAGAGCCAGAATTTGGCTCCAAAATATGGCTCAGGCCTCGATATTGGGAAGTTTGGGATATTTTGAAAACTGCAAGGAGGTTTGGGACAAATGGGACCAAACGCCTCTTTCAGTACTTCGCATAAGTTTGGTATAAAAAATCGCAATTTCAAACTGCGAATACGTGCAGAGAGCCAGAATTTGGCTCCAAAATATGGCTCAAGCCTCGAAATTGGGAAGTTTGGGATGTTTTGAAAACTGCAGGGGGGTATGGAACAAATATTAAATAATGCTGCTTTCAGTACTTGGCATATGTTGGGTATAAAAAGGTCGCATTTTCAAACTGTGAATACGTGCAGAGAGCCTGAATTTGGCTCCAAAATATGGCTCTGGCCTCGAAATTGGGATGTTTGATTTATTTTGAAAACTGCAGGTGGGATTGGGACAAATGTGTCCAAACGCCCCTTTCAGTAGTTGGCATATGTTGGGTATAAAAAGTCACAATTTCAAACTGCGAATACATGTAGAGAGCCAGAATTTGGCTCCAAAATATGGCTCAGGCCTCGAAATTAGGATATTTGGGATATTTTGAAAACTGCAGGAGAGTTTAGTACAAATATGACCAAACGCCCCTTTCAATACTTGGCATATGTTGGGTATAAAAAAGTCGTAATTTCAAACTGCGAATACGTGAAGAGAGAGCCTGAATTTGGCTCCAAAATATGGCTAAGGCCTCGAAATTGGGATGTTTGATATATTTTGAAAACTGCAGGTGGGATTGGGACAAATGTGTCCAAACACCGCTTTCAGTACTTGGCATATGTTGTGTATAAAAAGTCGTAATTTCAAACTGCGAATACGTGCAGATAGCCTGAATTTGGCTCCAAATTATGGCTCAGGTCTCGAAATTGGGAAGTTTGGGATATTTTGAAAACTGCAGGGGGGTTTGGGACAAATATGACCAAAGGCTGCTTTCAGTACTTGGCATATGTTGGGTATAAAAAGTAGCAATTTCAAACTGCGAATACGTGCAGAGAGCAAGAATTTGGCTCCAAAATATGGCTCAGGTCTCGAAATTGGGAAGTTTGGGATATTTTGAAAACTGCAGGGGGGTTTGGGACAAATATGACCAAACGCCACTTTTAGTACTTGGCATATGTTGGGTATAGAAAAGTGGCAATTTCAAACTGCGAATACGTGCAGAGTGCCAGAAATTGGATCCGAAATATGGCTCAGGCCTCGAAATTGGGATATTTGGGATATTTTGAAAACTGCAGGGAAGTTTGTGCAAATTGTGACTCACTGCCGCTTTCAGTACTTGGCATATGATGGGTATAAAAAGTTGTAATTTCAAACTGCGAATACGTGCAGAGAGCCTGAATTTGGGTCCAAAATATGGCTCAGGCATCGAAATTGGGATGTTTGATATATTTTGAAAACTGCAGGGGCGATTGGGAAAAATGTGTCCAAACGCCGCTTTCAGTACTTGGCATATGTTGGGTACAAAAAGTCGCAATTTCAAACTGCGAATACGTGCAGAGAGCGAGAATTTGGCTCCAAATTATGGCTCAGGTCTCGAAATTGGGAAGTTTGGGATATTTTGAAAACTGCAGGGGGGTTTGGGACAAATATGACCAAAGGCTGCTTTCAGTACTTGGCATATGTTGGGTTTAAAAAGTAGCAATTTCAAACTGCGAATACGTGTAGAGAGCCAGAATTTGGCTCCAAAATATGGCTCCGGCCTCGAAATTGGGATATTTGGGATATTTTACAAGATATTTTTACATGAATGTAACAACTCTTGTATATATCTCAAAAAAAAAATCTCAAATTTTTTTTTTGAAAACTGCAGGGGAGTTTGTGCAAAATTTAACTCACTGCCGCTTTCAGGACTTGGCATATGTTGGGTATAAAAAGTTTTAATTTCAAACTGCGAATCTGTGCAGAGAGCATGAATTTGGCTCCAAAATATGACTCAGGACTCGAAATTGGGATGTTTGATATATTTAAAAAATTGCAGGGGGGTTTGGGACAAATATGACCAAACTCCGCTTTCAGTAGTTGGCATATGTTGGGTATAAAAAAGTCGCAATTTCAAACTGCAAATTCGTGCAGAGAGCCTGAATTTGGCTCCAAAATATGGCTCAGGCCTCGAAATTGGGAAGTTTGGGATATTTTGAAAACTGCAGGGGGGTTTGGGACAAATATGACTTAACGCTGCTTTCAGTATTTGGCATATGTTAGGTATAAAAAGGTCGCAATTTCAAACTGAGAAAACGTGCAGAGAGCCAGAATTTGGCTCCAAAATATGGCTCAGGCCTCGAAATTGGGTTATTTGGAAATATTTTGAAAACTGCAGGAGAGTTTAGTACAAATATGACCAAACGCCGCTTTCAATACTTGGCATATGTTGGGTATAAAAAAGTCGTAATTTCAAACTGCGAATACGTGAAGAGAGAGACTGAATTTGGCTCCAAAATATGGCTAAGGCCTCGAAATTGGGATGTTTGATATATTTTGAAAACTGCAGGTGAGTTTGGGACAAATGTGTCCAAACACCGCTTTCAGTACTTGGCATATGTTGGGTATAAAAAAGATGTAATTTCAAACTGCGAATACGTGCAGAGAGCCAGAATTTGGCTCCAAAATATGGCTCAGGCCTCGAAATTCGGAAGTTTGGGATATTTTGAAAACTGCAGGAGAGTTTAGGACAAATATGACCAAACACCGCTTTCAATACTTGGCATATGTTAGGTATAAAAAGTCGTAATTTCAAACTGCGAATACGTGCAGAGAGAGCCTGAATTTGGCTCCACAATTTGGCTCAGGCCTCGAAATTGTGATGTTTGGGATATTTTGAAAACTGCATGGAGGTTTTGGACAAATGTGACCAAACGCCGCTTTCAGTACTTCGCATATGTTGGGTATAAAAAAGTCGCAATTTCAAACTGCGAATACGTGCAGAGAGCCAGAATTTGACTCCAAAATATGGCTGAGGCCTCGAAATTTGGATGTTTGGGATATTTTGAAAACTGCAGGGGAATTTGTGCAAAATGTGACTCACTGCCGCTTTCAGTACTTGGCATATGTTGGGTATAAAAAGCCGTAATATCAAACTGCAAATACGTGCAGAGCCAGAATTTGGCTCCACAATATGGCTCAGGCCTCGAAATTGGGATATTTGGACTATTTTGAAAACTGCAATGAGTTTGCGCAAAATGTGACTCACTGCCGCTTTCAGTACTTGGCATATGTTGGGTATAAAAAATCGTAATTTGAAACTGCGAATACGTGAAGAGAGAGCATGAATTTGGCTCCAAAATATGGCTCAGGACTCGAAATTGGGATGTTTGATATATTTTGAAAACTGCAGGTGGGATTGGGAGAAATGTGTCCAAACGCAGCTTTCAGTACTTGGAATATGTTGGGTATAAAAAGTCGTAATTTCAAACTGCGAATTCGTGCAGAGAGCCAGAATTTGGCTCCAAAATATGGCTCAGGCCTTGAAATTGGGATGTTCGGGATATTTTGAAAATTGCAGGGGGGATGGGGACAATTGTGACCAAACGCCGCTTTCAGTAGTTGGCATATGTTGGGTATAAAAAAGTGGCAATTTAAAAATGCGAATACGTGCAGAGAGCCAGAATTTGGCTCCAAAATATGGCTCAGGCCTCGATATTGGGATGTTTGGGATATTTTGAAAACTGAAGGGAGGTTTGGGACTAATGGGACCAAACGCCTCTTTCAGTACTTCGCATATGTTTGGTATAAAAAATCGCAATTTCAAACTGCGAATACGTGCAGAGAGCCAGAATTTGGCTCCAAAATATGGCTCATGCCTCGAAATTGGGAAGTTTGGGATGTTTTGAAAACTGCAGGGGGGTATGGAACAAATATTACCTAATGCTGCTTTCAGTACTTGGCATATGTTGGGTATAAAAAGGTCGCATTTTCAAACTGTGAATACGTGCAGAGAGCCTGAATTTGGCTCCAAAATATGGCTCAGGCCTCGAAATTGGGATGTTTGATTTATTTTGAAAACTGCAGGTGGGATTGGGACAAATGTGTCCAAACGCCCCTTTCAGTACTTGGTATATGTTGGTTATAAAAAGTCACAATTTGAAACTGCGAATACATGTAGAGAGCCAGAATTTGGCTCCAAAATATGGCTCAGGCCTCGAAATTGGGATATTTGGGATATTTTGAAAACTGCAGGAGAGTTTAGTACAAATATGACCAAACGCCCCTTTTAATACTTGGCATATGTTGGGTATAAAAAAGTCGTAATTTCAAACTGCGAATACGTGAAGAGAGAGCCTGAATTTGGCTCCAAAATATGGCTAAGGCCTCGAAATTGGGATGTTTGATATATTTAGAAAACTGCAGGTGGGATTGGGACAAATGTGTCCAAACACCGCTTTCAGTACTTGGCATATGTTGGGTATAAAAAGTCGTAATTTTAAACTGCGAATTCGTGCAGAGAGCCGGAATTTGGCTCCAAAATATGGCTCAGGCCTCGAAATATGGATAATTGGGATATTTTGAAAACTGCAGTGGAGTTTGTGCAAAATTTGACTCACTGCCGCTTTCAGGACTTGGCATATGTTGGGTATAAAAAATCGTAATTTGAAACTGCGAATACGTGAAGAGGGAGCATGAATTGGGCTCCAAAATATGGGTCAGGCCTTGAAATTGGGATGTTCAGGATATTTTGAAAATTGCAGGGGGGATGGGGACAATTGTGACCTAACGCTGCTTTCAGTACTTGGCATATGTTGGGTATAAAAAAGTTGTAATTTCAAACTGCGAATACGTGCAGATAGCCTGAATTTGGCTCCAAATTATGGCTCAGGTCTCGAAATTGGGAAGTTTGGGATATTTTGAAAACTGCAGGGGGGTTTGGGACAAATATGACCAAATGCTGCTTTCAGTACTTGGCATATGTTGGGTATAAAAAGTAGCAATTTCAAACTGCGAATACGTGTAGAGAGCCAGAATTTGGCTCCAAAATATGGCTCAGGCCTCGAAATTGGGATATTTGGGATATTTTGAAAACTGCAGGGAAGTTTGTGCAAAATTTAACTCGCTGCCGCTTTCAGGACTTGGCATATGTTGGGCACAAAAAGTTTTAATTTCAAACTGCGAATCCGTGCAGAGAGCATTAATTTGGCTCCAAAATATGACTCAGGACTCGAAATTGGGATGTTTGATATATTTCAAAAATTGCAGGGGGGTTTGGGACAAATATGACCAAACTCCGCTTTCAGTAGTTGGCATATGTTGGGTATAAAAAAGTCGCAATTTCAAACTGCAAATTCGTGCAGAGAGCCAGAATTGGGCTCCAAAATATGGGTCAGGCCTTGAAATTGGGATGTTCAGGATATTTTGAAAATTGCAGGGGGGATGGGGACAATTGTGACCAAACGCCGCTTTCAGTACTTGGCATATGTTGGGTATAAAAAAGTCGTAATTTCAAACTGCGAATTCGTGCAGAGAGCCAGAATTAGGCTCCAAAATATTGCTCAGGACTCGAAATTGGGATGTTTGATATATTTTGAAAACTGCAGGTGGGATTGGGAGAAATGTGTCCAAACGCCGCTTTCAGTACTTGAAATATGTTGGGTATAAAAAGTCGTAATTTCAAACTGCGAATTCGTGCAGAGAGCCAGAATTTGGCTCCAAAATAAGGCTCAAGCCTCGAAATTTGGATGTTTGTGATATTTCGAATACTGCAGGGGAGTTTGTGCAAAATGTCACTCACTGCCACTTTCAGTACTTGGCATATGTTGGGTATAAAAATTCGTAATGTCAAACTGCGAATACGTGCAGAGAGCCTGAATTTGGCTCCAAAATATGGCTCAGGACTCGAAATTGGAATATTTGGGATATTTTGAAAACTGCAGGGGAGTTTGTTCAAAATTTGACTCACTGCCGCTTTCAGGACTTGGCATATGTTGGGTATAAAAAGTCGTAATTTCAAACTGCGAATACGTGCATAGAGCCAGAATTTGGCTCCAAAATATGGCTCAGGTCTCGAAATTGGGATGTTTGGCATATTTTGAAAACTGGAGGGAGGTTTGGGACAAATGTGACCAAACGCCGCATTCAGTACTTGGCATATGTTGGGTATAAAATGTCGTAATTTCAAACTACGAATTCGTGCAGAGAGCCTGAATTTGGCTCCAAAATATGGCTCCGGCCTCGAAATTGGGATATTTAAGATATTTCGAATACTGCAGGGGAGTTTGTTCAAAATGTCACTCACTGCCGCTTTCAGGACTTGGCATATGTTGGGTATAAAAAGTCGTAATTTCAAACTGCGAATACGTGCATAGAGCCAGAATTTGGCTCCAAAATATGGCTCAGGTCTCGAAATTGGGATGTTTGGCATATTTTAAAAATTGTAGGGGGGATTTGGACAAATGTGACCAAACGCCGCTTTCAGTACTTCGCATATGTTGGGTATAAAAAAGTCGTAATTTCAAACTGCGAATACGTGCAGAGATGCAGAATTTGGCTCCAAAATATGGCTCAGGCCTCGAAATTTTGATGTTTTGGATATTTTGACAACTTCAGGGGAATTTGTGCAAAATGTGACTCACTGCAGCTTTCAGTACTTGGCATATGTTGGGTATAAAAATTCGTAATATCAAACTGCGAATACGTGCAGAGAGCCAGAATTTGGCTCCAAAATATATCTCAGGCCTCGAAATTGGGATATTTTGGATATTTTGAAAACTGCAGGGGAGTTTGTGCAAATTGTGACTCACTGCCGCTTTCAGTACTTGGCATATGTTGGATATAAAATTTGTAATTTCAAACTGCGAATACGTGCAGAGAGCTGAATTTGGCTCCAAAATATGGCTCAGGCCTCGAAATTGGGATGTTTGATATATTTTGAAAACTGCAGGGGGGGATTGGAACAAATGTGTTGAAACGCCGCTTTCAGTACTTGGCATATGTTGGGTATAGAAAAGTAGCAATTTCAAACTGCGAATACGTGCAGAGAGCCAGAAATTGTATCCGAAATAAGGCTCAGGCCTCTAAATTGGGATATTTGGGATATTTTGAAAACTGCAGGGGGGTTTGGGACAAATGTGACCAAACGCCGCTTTCAGTACTTGGCATATGATTGGTATAAAACTTGGTAATGTCAAACTGCGAATACGTGCAGAGAGCCTGAATTTGGCTCCAAAATATGGCTCAGGACTCGAAATTGGAATATTTGGGATATTTTGAAAACTGCAGGGGAGTTTGTGCAAAATTTGACTCACTGCCACTTTCAGGACTTGGCATATGTTGGGTATAAAAAGTCGTAATTTCAAACTGCGAATACGTGCAGAGAGCAAGAATTTGGCTCCAAAATACGGCTCAGGCCTCGAAATTGTTAGGTTTTGTATATTTTGAAAACTGCAGGAGAGTTTGGGACATATATGACCAAGCGCCACTTTCAGTACTTGGCATATGTTGGTTAAAAAAAAGTCGTAATTTCAAACTGCGAATACGTGCAGAGAGCCAGAATTTGGCTCCAAAATATGGCTCAGGTGTCGAAATTGGGAAATTTTTGATATTTTGAAAACTGCAGGGGGGTTTGGGACAAATATGACCAAACGCCGCTTTCAGTACTTGGCATATGTTGGGTATAAAAAAGTCGCAATTTAAAACTGCAAATACCTGCAGAGAGCCAGAATTTGGCTCCAAAATATGGCTCAAGCCTCGAAATTGGGATGTTTGGGATATTTTGGAAACTGCAGGTGGGATTGGGACAAATGTGACCAAATGCCGCCTTCAGTACTTGGCATATGTTGGGAATAAAAAAGTCGTTATTTCAAACTGCGAATACGTGCAGAGAGGAAGAATTTGGCTCCAAAATATATCTCAGGGCCTCGAAATTGAGATATTTGGGATATTTTGTAAACTGCAGGGGAGTTTGTGCCAAATTTGACTAACTGCCTCTTTCAAGACTTGGCTTATGTTGGGTATAAAAAGTCATAATTTAAAACTGCGAATACGTGCATAGAGCCAGAATTTGGCTCCAAAATATGGCTCAGGGCCTCGAAATTGGAATATTTGGGATATTTTGAAAAATGCAGGGGAGTTTGTGCAAAATGTGACTCACTGCCGCTTTCAGTACTTGGCATATGTTGGGTATAAAAAGTCGTAATATATAACTGCGAATACGTGCAGAGAGCCAGAATTTGGCTCCAAAATATGGCTCAGGCCTCGAAATTAGGATGTTTGTGATTTTTCGAATACTGCAGGGGAGTTTGTGCAAAATGTCACTCACAGCCGCTTTCAGGACATGGCATATGTTGGGTATGAAAAGTCGTAATTTCAAACTGCGAATACGTGCATAGAGCCAGAATTATGCTCCAAAATATGGCTCAGGCCTCGAAATAGGGATGTTTGGGATATTTTGAAAATTGCAGGAGGGATTGGGACAAATGTGACCAAACGACGCTTTCAGTACTTCGCATATGTTGGGTATAAAAATTCGTAATTTCAAACTGCGAATCCGTGCAGAGAGCCAGAATTTGGCTCCAAAATATGGCTCAGGCCTTGAAATTGGGATGTTCATGATATTTTGAAGATTGCAGGGGGGATTGGGACAATTGTGACCAAACGCCGTTTTCAGTACTTAGCATATGTTAGGTATAAAAAATTTGTAATTTCAAACTGCGAATACGTGCAGAGAGCCAGAATTTGGCTCCAAAATATGGCTCAGGTCTCGAAATAGGGAAGTTTGGGATATTTTGAAAACTGCAGGGGGGTTTGGGACAAATATTACCAAACGCCGCTTTTAATACTTGGCATATGTTGGGTATAAAAAAGTCGTAATTTCAAACTGCGCATACGTACAGAGAGAGCCTGAATTTGGCTCCAAAATATGGCTCAGGCCTTGAAATTGGGATATTTTGAAAACTGCAGGGGAGTTTGTGCAAAATGTGAATCGATGCCGCTTTCAGTACTTGGCATATGTTGAGTATAAAAAGTCGTAATTTCAAACTGCGAATACGTGCAGAGAGCCTGAATTTGGCTCTAAAATATGGCTCAGGCCTCGAAATTAGGATATTTGGGATATTTTGAAAACTGCAGGGGAGCTTGGGACAAATATGACCAAACGCCGCTTTCAGTACTTGGCATATGTTGGTTATAAAAAAGTCGTAATTTCAAACTGCAAATACGTGCAGAGAGCCAGAATTTGGCTCCAAAATATGGCTCAGGTCTCGAAATTGGGAAATTTGGGATATTTTGAAAACTGCAGGGGGGTTTGGGACCAATGTGACCAAATGCCGCCTTGAGTACTTGGCATATGTTGGGTATAAAAAGTCGTAATTTCAAACTACGAATACATGCAGAGAGCCTGAATTTGACTCGAAAATATGGCTCTGGCCTCGAAATTGGGATGTTTGGGATATTTTGAAAACTGCAGGGGGAGTTTGTACAAAATGTGACCAAACGCCGTTTTCAGTACTTCGCATATGTTGGGTATAAAAAAGTCGTTATTTCAAACTGCGAATACGTGCATAGAGCCAGAATTTGGCTCTAAAATATGGCTCAGGCCTTGAAATTGGGATGTTTGGGATTTTTTGAAAACTGCTGGAGAGTTTGTACAAAATGTGACCAAACGCCGATTTCAGTATTTCGCATATGTTGGGTAAAAATAATTCGTAATTTCAAACTGCGAATACGTGCATAGAGCCAGAATTTAGCTCCAAAATATGGTTCAGGGCCTCGAAATTGGGATATTTGGGATATTTTGAAAACTGCAGGGGAGTTTGTGCAAAATGTGACTCGCTGCCGCTTTCAGGACTTGGCATATGTTGGGTATAAAAAGTCGTAATTTAAAACTGCGAATACGTGCAGAGAGCCAGAATTTGGCTCCAAAATATGGCTCAGGCATCGAAATTGGGAAGTATGGGATATTTGGAAAACTGCAGGGGAGTTTGTGCAAAATGTGACTCACTGCCGCTTTCAGTACTTGGCATATGTTGGGTATAAAAAATCGTAATATCAAACTGCGAATACGTGCAAAGAGCCAGAATTTGGCTCCAAAATATAGCTCAGGCCTCGAAATTGTGATATTTGGGATATTTTGAAAACTGGAGGGGAGTTTTTTCAAAATGTGACTCACTGCCGCTTTCATTACTTGGCATAAGTTGGGTATAAAAAGTCGGAATTTCAAACTGCGAATACGTGCAGAGAGCCTGAATTTGGCTCCAAAATATGGCTCTGGCCTAAAAATTGTTATGTTTGGGATATTTTGAAAGCTGCAGGGACGATTGGGACAAATGTGACCAAACGCCGCTTTCAGTACTTGGCATATGTTGGGTATAAAAAAGTCGCAATTTCAAACTGCGAATACGTGCAGAGAACCAGAATTTGGCTCCAAAATATGGCTCAGGGCTTGAAATTGGGATATTTGGCATATTTCGAAAACTTCAGGGGAGTTTGTGCAAAATGTGACTCACTGCCGCTTACAGGACTTGACATATGTTGGGTATAAAAAGTCGTAACTTCAAACTGCGAATACGTGCATAGAGCCAGAATTTGGCTCAGGCCTTGAAATTGGGATGTTTGGGATATTTTGAAAACTGCAGGGGGGATTGGGACAAATTTGACCAAACGCCGCTTTCAATACTTCGCATATGTTGAGTATAAAAATGTCGTAATTTTAAACTGCGAATACATGCAGAGAGCAAGAATTTGGCTCCAAAATATGGCTAAGGCCACGAAATTGGGATGTTTGGGATATTTTGAAAAGTGTAGGGAGGTTTTGGACAAATGTGACCTAACGACGCTTTCAGTACTTCGCATATGTTTGGTATAAAAAAGTCGTAATTCCAAACTGCGAATACGTGCAGAGAGCCAGAATTTGGCTCCAAAATATGGCTCCGGCCTCGAAATTGGGATGTTTGGGATATTTTGAAAACTGCAGGAGAGTTTGTTCAAAATTTGACTCACTGCCGCTTTCAGGACTTGGCATATGTTCGGTATAAAAAGTCGTAATTTCAAACTGCGAATACGTGCAGAGAGCCACAATTTGGCTCCAAAATATGGCTCAGGTCTCGAAATTGGGAAATTTGGGATATTTTTAAAACTGCAGGGGGGTTTGGGACAAATATGACCAAACGCCAATTTCAGTACTTGGCATATGTTGGGTATAAAAAAGTCGCAATTTAAAACTGCGAATACGTGCAGAGAGCCAGAATTTGGCTCCAAAATATGGCTCAGGCCTCGATATTGGGATGTTTGGGATATTTTGAAAACTGCAGGGGAGTTTGTACAGAATGTGACCAAACGCCGTTTTCAGTACTTCGCATATGTTGGGTATAAAAAAGTCGTAATTTCAAACTGCGAATACGTGCAGAGAGCCAGAATTTGGCTCCAAAATATGGTTCAGGCCTCGAAATTGGGATGTTTGGGATATTTTGAAAACTGCAGGGGGGATTGGGACAAATGTGACCAAACGCCGCCTTCAGTACTTGGCATATGTTCGGAATAAAAAAGTCGTTATTTCAAACTGCGAATACGTGCAGAGAGCAAGAATTTGGCTCCAAAATATATCTCAAGGCCTCGAAATTGAGATATTTGGGATATTTTGTAAACTACAGGGGAATTTGTGCAAAATTTGACTAACTGCTGCTTTCAGGACTTGGCTTATTTTGGGTATAAAGAGTCGTAATTTAAAACTGCGAATACGTGCATAGAGCCAGAATTTGAATCCAAAATATGTCTCAGGCCTTGAAATTGGGATGTTTGGGATATTTTGAAAACTGCAGGGGAGTTTGTACAAAATGTGACCAAACGCCGATTTCAGTATTTCGCATATGTTGGGTAAAAATAATTCGTAATTTCAAACTGCGAATATTTTGCATAGAGCCAGAATTTGGCTCCAAAATATGGCTCAGTGCCTCGAAATTGGGATATTTGGGATATTTTGAAAACTGCAGGGGAGTTTGTGCAAAATGTGACTCACTGCCGCTTTCAGGACTTGGCATATGTTGGGTATAAAAAGTCGTAATTTAAAACTGCGAATACGTGCAGAGAGCCAGAATTTGGCTCCAAAATATGGTTCAGGCCTCGAAATTGGGAAGTATGAGATATTTGGAAAACTGCAGGGGAGTTTGTGCAAAATGTGACTCACTGCAGCTTTCAGTACTTGGCATATGTTGGGTATAAAAAGTCGTAATTTAAAACTGAGAATACGTGCAAAGAGCCAGAATTTGGCTCCAAAATATGGCTCAGGCCTCAATATTGGGATGTTTGGGATATTTTGAAAACTGCAGTTAGGTTTGGGACAAATGTGACCAAACGCCGCTTTCATTACTTGGCATATGTTGGGTATAAAAATTCATAGTATCAAACTGCGAATACGTGCAGAGAGCCAGAATTTGGCTCCAAAATATGGCTCAGGCCTCGAAATTGTGATATTTGGGATATTTTGAAAACTGGAGGGGAGTTTTTTCAAAATGTGACTCACTGTCGCTATCATAACTTAGCATAAGTTGGGTATAAAAAGTCGGAATTTCAAACTGTGAATACGTGCAGAGAGCCTGAATTTGGCTCCAAAATATGGCTCTGGCCTAAAAATTGGGATGTTTGGGATATTTTGAAAACTGCAAGGGGGATTGGGACAAATGTGACCAAACGCCGCTTTCAGTACTTGGCATATGTTGGGTATAAAAAAGTCGTAATTTCAAACTGCGAATACGTGCAGAGAGCCAGAATTTGGCTCCATAATATTGGTCAGGCCTCGAAATTCGGATATTTGGGAGATTTTGAAAACTGCAGGGGAGTTTTTCAAAATTTGACTCACTGCCGCTTTCAGGACTTGGCATATGTTCGGTATAAAAAGTCGTAATTTCAAACTGCGAATACGTGCAGAGAGCCAGAATTTGGCTCCAAAATATGGCTCAGGTCTCGAAATTGGGAAATTTGGGATATTTTGAAAACTGCAGGGGGGTTTGGGACAAATATGACCAAACGCCGCTTTCAGTACTTGGCATATGTTGGGTATAAAGAAGTCGCAATTTAAAACTGCGAATACTTGCAGAGAGCGGGAATTTGGCTCCAAAATATGGCTCAGGCATCGATATTGGGATGTTTGGGATATTTTGAAAATTGCAGGGGAGTTTGGGCAAAATGTAACTCACTTTTATGCTTTCAGGACTTGGCAGATGTTGGGCATAAAAAGTCGTAATATCAAACTGCGAATACGTGCAGAGAGCCAGAATTTGGCTCCAAAATATGGCTCAGGCCTCGATATTGGGATGTTTGGGATATTTTGAAAAGTGCAGGGGAGTTTGTGCAAAATGTGACCAAACGCCGCTTTCAGTACTTGGCATGTGTTGGGTATAAAAAGTCGTAATATCAAACTGCGAATACGTGCAGAGAGCCAGAATTTGGCTCCAAAATATGGCTCAGGCATCGAAATTGCGAAGTATGGGATATTTGGAAAACTGCAGGGGAGTTTGTGCAAAATGTGACTCACTGCCGCTTTCAGTACTTGGCATATGTTGGGTATAAAAAGTCGTAATATCAAACTGCGAATACGTGCAAAGAGCCAGAATTTGGCTCCAAAATATGGCTCAAGCCTCAATATTGGGATGTTTGGGATATTTTGAAAACTGCAGTTAGGTTTGGGACAAATGTGACCAAACGCCGCTTTCATTACTTGGCATATGTAGTGTATAAAAAGTCGTAATATCAAACTGCGAATACGTGCAGAGAGCCAGAGTTTGGCTCCAAAATATGGCTCAGGCCTCAATATTGGGATGTTTGGGATATTTTGAAAACTGCAGGGGGGATTGGGACAAATGTGACCAAACGCCGCTTTCAGTACTTGGCATATGTTGGGTATAAAAAATTCGCAATTTCAAACTGCGAATACGTGCAGAGAACCAGAATTTGGCTCCAAAATATGGCTCAGGGCTTGAAATTGGGATATTTGGCATATTTCGAAAACTTCAGGGGAGTTTGTGCAAAATGTGACTCACTGCCGCTTACAGGACTTGACATATGTTGGGTATAAAAAGTAGTAATTTCAAACTGCGAATACGTGCATAGAGCCAGAATTTGGCTCAGGCCTCGAAATTGGGAAGTTTGGGATATTTTGAAAACTGCAGGGGAGTTTGTGCAAAATGTGACTCACTGCCGCTATCAGTACCTGGCATATGTTGGGTATAAATAGTCGTAATATCAAACAGCGAATACGTGCAAAGAGCCAGAATTTGGCTCCAAAATATGCCTCAGGCCTCGTTATTGGGATGTTTGGGATATTTAGAAAACTGCAAGGAGTTTGTGCAAAATGTGACTCACTGCCGTTTTCAGTACTTGGCATAGGTTGGGTATAAAAATTCGAAATTTCAAACTGCGAATACGTGCAGAGAGCAAGAATTTGGCTCCAAAATATGGCTCAGGCCTCGAAATTGGGATATTTGGGATATTTTGAAAACTGCTGGGAGGTTTGGGACAAATGTGACCAAACGCCGCTTTCAGTACTTGGCATATGTTGGGTATAAAAAGTCGTAATTTCAAACTGCGAATACGTGCTGGGAGCCAGAATTTGGATTCAAAATATGGCTCAGGCCTTGAAATTGGGATATTTGGAATATTTTGAAAACTGCAGGGGAGTTTGTTCAAAATGTGACTCACTGCAGCTTTCAGTACTTGGCATATGTTGGGTATAAAAAGTCGGAATTTCAAACTGCGAATACGTGCAGAGAGCCAGAATTTGGCTCCAAAATATGGCTCAGGCCTCAATATTGGGATGTTTGGGATATTTTGAAAACTGCAGGGGGGATTGGGACAAATGTGACCAAACGCCGCTTTCAGTACTTGGCATATGTTGGGTATAAAAAGACACAATTTCTAACTGCGAATACGTGCAGAGAGCCAGAATTTGGCTCCAAAATATGGCTCAGGCCTCGAAATTGTGATATTTGGGATATTTTGAAAACTGGAGGGGAGTTTGTGCAAAATGTGACTCACTGCCGCTTACAGTACTTGGCATATATTGGGTATAAAAAGTCGGAATTTCAAACTGCGAATACGTGCATTGAGCCAGAATTTGGCTCCAAAATATGGCTCAGGTCTCGAAATTGGGAAATTTGGGATATTTTGAAAACTGCAGGGGGGTTTGGGACAAATATGACCAAACGCCGCTTTCAGTACTTGGCATATGTTGGGTATAAAAAGTCGTAATATCAAACTGCGAATACGTGCAGAGAGCCTGAGTTTGGCTCCAAAATATGGCTCTGGCCTCGAAATTAGGATGTTTGGGATTTTTGAAAACTGCAGGGGGGATTGGGACAAATGTGACCAAACGCCACTTTCAGTACTTGGCATATGTTGGGTATAAAAAAGTCGCAATTTCAAACTGCGAATACGTGCAGAGAACCAGAATTTGGCTCCAAAATATGGCTCAGGCCTCGAAATTGCGATGTTTGGGATATTTTGAAAACTGCAGGGGAGTTTGTGCAAAATGACTCACTGCCGTTTTCAGTACTTGGCATATGTTGGGTATAAAAAGTCGAAATTTCAAACTGCGAATACGTGCAGAGAGCCAGAATTTGGCTCCAAAATATGGCTCAGGCCTCGAAATTGCGATATTTGGGATATTTTGAAAACTGCTGGGAGGTTTGGGACAAATGTGACCAAACGCCGCTTTCAGTACTTGGCATATGTTGGGTATAAAAAGTCGTTATTTCAAACTGTTAATACGTGCAGAGAGCCAGAATTTGGTTCCAAAATATATCTCAGGGCCTCGAAATTGAGATATTTGGGATATTTTGTAAACTGCAGGGGAGTTTGTACAAAATGTGACAAAATGCCGCTTTCAGTACTTCGCGTATGTTGAGCTAAAAAAAAGTCGTAATTTTAAACTGCGAATACGTGCAGAGAGCCAGGATTTGGCTCCTAAATATGGTTCAGGCCTCGAAATTGGGATGTTGGGATATTTTGAAAACTGCAGGGGGGATTGGGACAAATGTGATTAAACGCCGCTTTCAGTACTTGGCATATGTTGGGTATAAAAAGTCGTAATATGAAACTGCGAATACGTGCAGAGAGCCAGAATTTGGCTCCAAAATATGGCTCAGACCTCAAAATTGGGAAGTTTGGGATATTTTGAAAACTGCAGGGGAGTTTGTGCAAAATGTGACTCACTGCCGCTTTCAGTACTTGGCATATGTTGGGTATAAAAAGTCGTAATTTCAAACTGCGAAAACGTGCTGAGAGCCAGAATTTGGATTCAAAATATGGCTCAGGCCTCAAAATTGGGATATTTGGAATATTTTGAAACCTGCAGGGGAGTTTGTGCAAAATGTGACTCACTGCCAATTTCAGTACTTGGCATATGTTGGGTATAAAAATCCGTAATATCAAACTGCGAATATGTGTATAAAGCCAGAATTTGGTTCCAAAATATGGCTCAGGCCTCGAAATTGGGATGTTTGGGAGATTTTGTAAACTGCAGGGAGGTTTGGGATAAATAAGACCAAACGCCGCTTTCAGTACTTGGCATATGTTTGGTATAATAAGTCGTAATTTCAAACTGCGAATACGTGCAGAGAGCCAGAATTTGTGCTCCAAAATATGACTCAGGCCTCGATATTGGGATGTTTGGGATATTTTGAAAACAGTAGGGGAGATTGGGACAAATGTGACCAAACGCCGCCTTCAGTACTTGGCATATGTTGGGTATAAAAAAGTCGTTATTTCAAACTGTTAATACGTGCAGAGAGCCAGAATTTAGCTCCAAAATATATCTCAGGGCCTCAAAATTGAGATATTTGGGATATTTTGTAAACTGCAGGGGAGTTTGTACAAAATGTGACAAAATGCCGCTTTCAGTACTTCGCGTATGTTGAGTTAAAAAAAAGTCGTAATTTTAAACTGCGAATACGTGCAGAGAGCCAGGATTTGGCTCCTAAATATGGTTCAGGCCTCGAAATTGGGATGTTGGGATATTTTGAAAACTGCAGGGGGGATTGGGACAAATGTGATTAAACGCCGCTTTCAGTACTTGGCATATGTTGGGTATAAAAAGTCGTAATATGAAACTGCGAATACGTGCAGAGAGCCAGAATTTGGCTCCAAAATATGGCTCAGACCTCAAAATTGGGAAGTTTGGGATATTTTGAAAACTGCAGGGGAGTTTGTGCAAAATGTGACTCACTGCCGCTTTCACTACTTGGCATATGTTGGGTATAAAAAGTCGTAATATCAAACTGCGAATACGTGCAAAGTTCCAGAATTTGGCTCCAAAATATGGCTCAGGCCTCGATATTGGGATATTTGGGATATTTTGAAAACTGCTGGGGAGTTTGTGCAAAATGTGACTCACTGCCGTTTTCAGTACATGGCATATGTTGGATGTAAAAAGTCGAAATTTCAAACTGCGAATACTTGCAGAGAGGCAGAATTTGGCTCCAAAAAATGGCTCAGGCCTCGAAATTGGGATATTTGAGATATTTTGAAAACTGCAGGGAGGTTTGGGACAAATGTGACCAAAAGCCACTTTCAGTACTTGGCATATGTTGAGTATAAAAAGTCGTAATATCAAACTGCGAATACGTGCATAAAGCCAGAATTTGGCTCCAAAATATGGCTCAGGCCTCGAAATTGGGATGTTTGGGATATTTTGTAAACTGCAGGGAGGTTTGGGACAAATATGACTAAACGCCGCTTTCAGTACTTGGCATATGTTGGGTATAAAAAGTCGTAATATCAAACTGCGAAAATGTGCAGAAAGCCTGAATTTGGCTCCAAAATATGGCTCAAGCCTCGAAATTAAAATGTTTGGGATATTTTGAAAACTGCAGGGGAGTTTGAGCAAAATGTGACACATTGCCGCTTTCAGTACTTGGCATATGTTGGGTATAATAAGTCGTAATTTCAAACTCCGAATACGTGCAGAGAGCCAGAATTTGGCTCCAAAATATATCTCAGGGCCTCGAAATTGAGATATTTGGAATATTTTGTAAACTGCAGGGGAGTTTGTGCAAAGTTTGACAAACTGCCGCTTTCAGGACTTGGCATATGTTGGGTATAAAAATTCGTAATTTAAAACTGCGAATGCGTGCAGAGAGCCAGAATTTTGCTCCAAAATATGGCTCTGGCCTAAAAATTGGGATGTTTGGGATATTTTGAAAACTGCAGGGAGGTTTGGGACAAATATGACCAAACGCCGCTTTCAGTACTTGGCATATGTTGGGTATAAAAAAGTCGTAATTTCAAACTGCGAATACGTGCAGAGAGCCAGAATTTGGCTCCATAATATTGGTCAGGCCTCGAAATTCGGATATTTGGGAGATTTTGAAAACTGCAGGGGAGTTTTTCAAAATTTGACTCACTGCCGCTTTCAGGACTTGGCATATGTTCGGTATAAAAAGTCGTAATTTCAAACTGCGAATACGTGCAGAGAGCCAGAATTTGGCTCCAAAATATGGCTCAGGTCTCGAAATTGGGAAATTTGGGATATTTTGAAAACTGCAGTTGGGGTTTGGGACAAATATGACCAAACGCCGCTTTCAGTACTTGGCATATGTTGGGTATAAAGAAGTCGCAATTTAAAACTGCGAATACGTGCAGAGAGCGGGAATTTGGCTCCAAAGTATGGCTCAGGCTTCGAAATTGGGATATTTGGGATATTTTGAAAATTGCAGGGGAGTTTGGGCAAAATGTGACTCACTTTTATGCTTTCAGGACTTGGCAGATGTTGGGCATAAAAAGTCGAAATATCAAACTGCGAATACGTGCAGAGAGCCAGAATTTGGCTCCAAAATATGGCTCAGGCCTCGATATTGGGATGTTTGGGATATTTTGAAAAGTGCAGGGGAGTTTGTGCAAAATGTGACCAAACGCCGCTTTCAGTACTTGGCATGTGTTGGGTATAAAAAGTCGTAATATCAAACTGCGAATACGTGCAGAGAGCCAGAATTTGGCTCCAAAATATGGCTCAGGCCTCGATATTGGGATGTTTGGGATATTTTGAAAACTGCAGGGGAGTTTGTACAAAATGTGACCAAACGCCGTTTTCAGTACTTCGCATATGTTGGGTATAAAAAAGTCGTAATTTCAAACTGCGAATACGTGCAGAGAGCCAGAATTTGGCTCCAAAATATGGTTCAGGCCTCGAAATTGGAATGTTTGGGATATTTTGAAAACTGCAGGGGGGATTGGGACAAATGTGACCAAACGCCGCCTTCAGTACTTGGCATATGTTGGGAATAAAAAAGTCGTTATTTCAAACTGCGAATACGTGCAGAGAGCAAGAATTTGGCTCCAAAATATATATCTGGGCCTCGAAATTGAGATATTTGGGATATTTTGAAAACTGCAGGGGAGTTTGTGCAAAATGTGACTCACTGCCGCTTTCAGGACTTGGCATATGTTGGGTATAAAATGTCGTAATTTAAAACTGCGAAAACGTGCAGAGAGCCAGAATTTGGCTCCAAAATATGGCTCAGGCATCGAAATTGCGAAGTATGGGATATTTGGAAAACTGCAGGGGAGTTTGTGCAAAATGTGACTCACTGCCGCTTTCAGTACTTGGCATATGTTGGGTATAAAAAGTCGTAATATCAAACTGCGAATACGTGCAAAGAGCCAGAATTTGGCTCCAAAATATGGCTCAAGCCTCAATATTGGGATGTTTGGGATATTTTGAAAACTGCAGTTAGGTTTGGGACAAATGTGACCAAACGCCGCTTTCATTACTTGGCATATGTAGTGTATAAAAAGTCGTAATATCAAACTGCGAATACGTGCAGAGAGCCAGAGTTTGGCTCCAAAATATGGCTCAGGCCTCGAAATTGCGATATTTGGGATATTTTGAAAACTGCTGGGAGGTTTGGGACAAATGTGACCAAACGCCGCTTTCAGTACTTGGCATATGTTGGGTATAAAAAATTCGCAATTTCAAACTGCGAATACGTGCAGAGAACCAGAATTTGGCTCCAAAATATGGCTCAGGGCTTGAAATTGGGATATTTGGCATATTTCGAAAACTTCAGGGGAGTTTGTGCAAAATGTGACTCACTGCCGCTTACAGGACTTGACATATGTTGGGTATAAAAAGTAGTAATTTCAAACTGCGAATACGTGCATAGAGCCAGAATTTGGCTCAGGCCTCGAAATTGGGAAGTTTGGGATATTTTGAAAACTGCAGGGAGTTTGTGCAAAATGTGACAAACTGCCGCTATCAGTACCTGGCATATGTTGGGTATAAATAGTCGTAATATCAAACAGCGAATACGTGCAAAGAGCCAGAATTTGGCTCCAAAATATGCCTCAGGCCTCGTTATTGGGATGTTTGGGATATTTAGAAAACTGCAAGGAGTTTGTGCAAAATGTGACTCACTGCCGTTTTCAGTACTTGGCATAGGTTGGGTATAAAAATTCGAAATTTCAAACTGCGAATACGTGCAGAGAGCCAGAATTTGGCTCCAAAATATGGCTCAGGCCTCGAAATTGGGATATTTGGGATATTTTGAAAACTGCTGGGAGGTTTGGGACAAATGTGACCAAACGCTGCTTTCAGTACTTGGCATATGTTGGGTATAAAAAGTCGTAATATCCAACTGCGAATACGTGCAGAGAGCCAGAATTTGGCTCCAAAATATGGCTCAGGCCTCAATATTGGGATGTTTGGGATATTTTGAAAACTGCAGGGGGGATTGGGACAAATGTGACCAAACGCCGCTTTCAGTACTTGGCATATGTTGGGTATAAAAAGACATAATTTCTAACTGCGAATACGTGCAGAGAGCCTGGGTTTGGCTCCAAAATATGGCTCTGGCCTCGAAATTGGGATGTTTGGGATTTTTGAAAACTGCAGGGGGGATTGGGACAAATGTGACCAAACGCCACTTTCATTACTTGGCATATGTTGGGTATAAAAAAGTCACAATTTCAAACTGCGAATACGTGCAGAGAACCAGAATTTGGCTCCAAAATATGGCAAAGGGCTTGAAATTGGGATATTTGGCATATTTCGAAAACTTCAGGGGAGTTTGTGCAAAATGTGACTCACTGCCGTTTTCAGTACTTGGCATATGTTGGGTATAAAATTCGTAATTTAAAACTGCGAATACGTGCAGAGAGCCAGAATTTGGCTCCAAAATATGGCTCAGGCCTCGAAATTGTGATATTTGGGATATTTTGAAAACTGGAGGGGAGTTTGTGCAAAATGTGACTCACTGCCGCTTACAGTACTAGGCATATATTGGGTATAAAAGTCGGAATTTCAAACTGCGAATACGTGCATTGAGCCAGAATTTGGCTCCAAAATATGGCTCAGGTCTCGAAATTGGGAAATTTGGGATATTTTGAAAACTGCAGGGGGGTTTGGGACAAACATGACCAAACGCCGCTTTCAGTACTTGGCATATGTTGGGTATAAAAAGTCGTAATATCAAACTGCGAATACGTGCAGAGAGCCTGGGTTTGGCTCCAAAATATGGCTCTGGCCTCGAAATTGGGATGTTTGGGATTTTTGAAAACTGCAGGGGGGATTGGGACAAATGTGACCAAACGCCACTTTCATTACTTGGCATATGTTGGGTATAAAAAAGTCACAATTTCAAACTGCGAATACGTGCAGAGAACCAGAATTTGGCTCCAAAATATGGCTCAGGGCTTGAAATTGGGATATTTGGCATATTTCGAAAACTTCAGGGGAGTTTGTGCAAAATGTGACTCACTGCCGTTTTCAGTACTTGGCATATGTTGGGTATAAAATTCGTAATTTAAAACTGCGAATACGTGCAGAGAGCCAGAATTTGGCTCCAAAATATGGCTCAGGCCTCGAAATTGCGATGTTTGGGATATTTTGAAAACTGCAGGGGAGTTTGTGCAAAATGACTCACTGCCGTTTTCAGTACTTGGCATATGTTGGGTATAAAAAGTCGAAATTTCAAACTGCGAATACGTGCAGAGAGCCAGAATTTGGCTCCAAAATATGGCTCAGGCCTCGAAATTGCGATATTTGGGATATTTTGAAAACTGCTGGGAGGTTTGGGACAAATGTGACCAAACGCCGCTTTCAGTACTTGGCATATGTTGGGTATAAAAAGTCGTAATTTCAAACTGCGAATACGTGCAGAGAGCCAGGATTCGGCTCCTAAATATGGTTCAGGCCTCGAAATTGGGATGTTGGGATATTTTGAAAACTGCAGGGGGGATTGGGACAAATGTGATTAAACGCCGCTTTCAGTACTTGGCATATGTTGGGTATAAAAAGTCGTAATATGAAACTGCGAATACGTGCAGAGAGCCAGAATTTGGCTCCAAAATATGACTCAGACCTCAAAATTGGGAAGTTTGGGATATTTTGAAAACTGCAGGGGAGTTTGTGCAAAATGTGACTCACTGCCGCTTTCAGTACTTGGCATATGTTGGGTATAAAAAGTCGTAATTTCAAACTGCGAATACATGCTGAGAGCCAGAATTTGGATTCAAAATATGGCTCAGGCCTCAAAATTGGGATATTTGGAATATTTTGAAACCTGCAGGGGAGTTTGTGCAAAATGTGACTCACTGCCAATTTCAGTACTTGGCATATGTTGGGTATAAAAATCCGTAATATCAAACTGCGAATATGTGTATAAAGCCAGAATTTGGCTCCAAAATATGGCTCAGGCCTCGAAATTGGGATGTTTGGGAGATTTTGTAAACTGCAGGGAGGTTTGGGATAAATAAGACCAAACGCCACTTTCAGTACTTGGCATATGTTTGGTATAATAAGTCGTAATTTCAAACTGCGAATACGTGCAGAGAGCCAGAATTTGTGCTCCAAAATATGACTCAGGCCTCGATATTGGGATGTTTGGGATATTTTGAAAACAGTAGGGGAGATTGGGACAAATGTGACCAAACGCCGCCTTCAGTACTTGGCATATGTTGGGTATAAAAAAGTCGTTTTTCAAACTGTTAATACGTGCAGAGAGCCAGAATTTGGCTCCAAAATATATCTCAGGGCCTCAAAATTGAGATATTTGGGATATTTTGTAAACTGCAGGGGAGTTTGTACAAAATGTGACAAAATGCCGCTTTCAGTACTTCGCGTATGTTGAGTTAAAAAAAAGTCGTAATTCCAAACTGCGAATACGTGCAGAGAGCCAGAATTTGGCTCCAAAATATGGCTCCGGCCTCGAAATTGGGATGTTTGGGATATTTTGAAAACTGCAGGAGAGTTTGTTCAAAATTTGACTCACTGCCGCTTTCAGGACTTGGCATATGTTCGGTATAAAAAGTCGTAATTTCAAACTGCGAATACGTGCAGAGAGCCACAATTTGGCTCCAAAATATGGCTCAGGTCTCGAAATTGGGATGTTGGGATATTTTGAAAACTGCAGGGTGGATTGGGACAAATGTGATTAAACGCCGCTTTCAGTACTTGGCATATGTTGGGTATAAAAAGTCGTAATATGAAACTGCGAATACGTGCAGAGAGCCAGAATTTGGCTCCAAAATATGGCTCAGACCTCAAAATTGGGAAGTTTGGGATATTTTGAAAACTGCAGGGGAGTTTGTGCAAAATGTGACTCACTGCCGCTTTCAGTTCTTGGCATATGTTGGGTATAAAAAGTCGTAATATCAAACTGCGAATACGTGCAAAGTTCCAGAATTTGGCTCCAAAATATGGCTCAGGCCTCGATATTGGGATATTTGGGATATTTTGAAAACTGCTGGGGAGTTTGTGCAAAATGTGACTCACTGCCGTTTTCAGTACATGGCATATGTTAGATATAAAAAGTCGAAATTTCAAACTGCGAATACTCTCAGAGAGGCAGAATTTGGCTCCAAAAAATGGCTCAGGCCTCGAAATTGGGATATTTGAGATATTTTGAAAACTGCAGGGAGGTTTGGGACAAATGTGACCAAAAGCCGCTTTCAGTACTTGGCATATGTTGAGTATAAAAATTCGTAATATCAAACTGCGAATACGTGCATAAAGCCAGAATTTGGCTCCAAAATATGGCTCAGGCCTCGAAATTGGGATGTTTGGGATATTTTGTAAACTGCAGGGAGGTTTGGGACAAATATGACTAAACGCCGCTTTCAGTACTTGGCATATGTTGGGTATAAAAAGTCGTAATATCAAACTGCGAAAACGTGCAGAAAGCCTGAATTTGGCTCCAAAATATGGCTCAAGCCTCGAAATTAAAATGTTTGGGATATTTTGAAAACTGCAGGGGAGTTTGAGCAAAATGTGACACATTGCCGCTTTCAGTACTTGGCATATGTTGGGTATAATAAGTCGTAATTTCAAACTTCGAATACGTGCAGAGAGCCAGAATTTGGCTCCAAAATATATCTCAGGGCCTCGAAATTGAGATATTTGGAATATTTTGTAAACTGCAGGGGAGTTTGTGCAAAGTTTGACAAACTGCCGCTTTCAGGACTTGGCATATGTTGGGTATAAAAAGTTGTAATATCAAACTGCGAATACGTGCAAAGAGCCAGAATTTGGCTCCAAAATATGGCTCTGGCCTCGAAATTGGGAAGTTTGGGATATTTTGAAAACTGCAGGGGAGTTTGTGCAAAATGTGACTCACTGCCGATTTCAGTACTTGGCATATGTTGGGGATAAAAAAGTCGCAATTTCAAACTGCGAATACGTGCAGAGAGCCAGAATTTGGCTCAAAAATATGGATCAGGCCTCGAAATTGGGATATTTGGGATATTTCGAAAACTGCATGGGATTTTGTGCAAAATGTGACTCACTGCCGTTTTCAGGACTTGGCATATGTTGGGTATAAAAAGTCGTAATTTCAAACTGCGAATACGTGCATAGAGCCAGAATTTGGCTCCAAAATATGGCTCAGGCCTCGAAATTGGGATGTTTGGGATATTTTGAAAACTGCAGGGAGGTTTGGGACAAATATGACCAAATGCTGCTTTCAATACATGGCATATGTTGGATATAAAAAGTCGTAATTTAAAACTGCGAATACGTGCAGAGAGCCAGATTTTGGCTCCAAAATATTGCTCAGGCCTCGATATTGTTATTTTTGGGATATTTTGAAAACTGCAGTGAGGTTTGCGACAAATGTGACCAAACGCCGCTTTCATTACTTGGCATATGTTGGGTATAAAAAGTCGTAATATCAAACTGAGAATAGGTGCAGAGAGCCAGAATTTGGCTCCAAAATATGGCTCAGGCCTCAATATTGGGAAGTTTGGGATATTTTGAAAACTGCAGGGGGGATTGGGACAAATGTGACCAAACGCCGCTTTCAGTACTTGGCATATGTTGGGTATAAAAAATTCGCAATTTCAAACTGCAAATACGTGCAGAGAACCAGAATTTGGCTCCAAAATATGGCTCAGGGCTTGAAATTGGGATATTTGGCCTATTTCGAAAACTTCAGGGGAGTTTGTGCAAAATGTGACTCACTGCCGCTTACAGGACTTGACATATGTTGGGTATAAAAAGTAGTAATTTCAAACTGCGAATACGTGCATAGAGCCAGAATTTGGCTCAGGCCTCGAAATTGGGAAGTTTGGGATATTTTGAAAACTACAGGGGAGTTTGTGCAAAATGTGACTCACTGCCGCTATCAGTACCTGGCATATGTTGGGTATAAATAGTCGTAATATCAAACTGCGAATACGTGCAAAGAGCCAGAATTTGGCTCCAAAATATGCCTCAGGCCTCGATATTGGGATGTTTGGGATATTTAGAAAACTGCAGGGGAGTTTGTGCAAAATGTGACTCACTGCCGTTTTCAGTACTTGGCATAGGTTGGGTATAAACAGTCGAAATTTCAAACTGCGAATACGTGCAGAGAGCCAGAATTTGGCTCCAAAATATGGCTCAGGCCTCGAAATTGGAATATTTGGGATATTTTGAAAACTGCTGGGAGGTTTGGGACAAATGTGACCAAACGCCGCTTTCAGTACTTGGCATATGTTGGGTATAAAAATTCGTAATTTCAAACTGCGAATACGTGCTGGGAGCCAGAATTTGGATTCAAAATATGGCTCAGGCCTTGAAATTGGGATATTTGGAATATTTTGAAAACTGCAGGGGAGTTTGTGCAAAATGTGACTCACTGCAGCTTTAAGTACTTGGCATATGATGGGTATAAAAAGCCGTATTATCAAACTGCGAATATGTGCATAAAGCCAGAATTTGGCTCCAAAATATGGCTCAGGCCTCGAAATTGGGATGTTTGGGAGATTTTGTAAACTGCAGGGAGGTTTGGGATAAATATGACCAAACGCCACTTTCAGTACTTGGCATATGTTGGGTATAAAAAGTCGTAATATCAAACTGCGAATACGTGCAGAGAGCCAGAATTTGGCTCCAAAATATGGCTCAGGCCTCAATATTGGGATGTTTGGGATATTTTGAAAAGTGCAGGGGGGATTGGGACAAATGTGACCAAACGCCGCTTTCAGTACTTGGCATACGTTGGGTATAAAAAGACATAATTTCTAACTGCGAATACGTGCATAGAGCCAGAATTTGGCTCCAAAATATGGCTCAGGCCTCGAAATTGTGATATTTAGGATATTTTGAAAACTGGAGGGGAGTTTGTGCAAAATGTGACTCACAGCCGCTTACAGTACTTGGCATATATTGGGTATAAAAAGTCAGAATTTCAAACTGCGAATACGTGCATAGAGCCAGAATTTGGCTCCAAAATATGGCTCAGGTCTCGAAATAGGGAAATTTGGGATATTTTGAAAACTGCAGGGGGGTTTGGGATAGATATGACCAAACGCCGCTTTCAGTACTTGGCATATGTTGGGTATAAAAAGTCGTAATATCAAACTGCGAATACGTGCAGAGAGCCTGAATTTGGCTCCAAAATATGGCTCTGGCCTCGAAATTAGGATGTTTGGGATTTTTGAAAACTGCAGGGGGGATTGGGACAAATGTGACCAAACGCCACTTTCAGTACTTGGAATATGTTGGGTATAAAAAAGTCGCAATTTCAAACTGCGAATACGTGCAGAGAACCAGAATTTGGCTCCAAAATATGGCTCAGGGCTTGAAATTGGGATATTTGGCATATTTCGAAAACTGCAGGGGAGTTTGTGCAAAATGTGATTCACTGCCGCTTACAGGACTTGACATATGTTGGGTATAAAAAGTCGTAATTTCAAAATGCGAATACGTGCATAGAGCCAGAATTTGGCTCAGGCCTCGAAATTGGGAAGTTTGGGATATTTTGAAAACTGCAGGGGAGTTTGTTCAAAATGTGACTCACTGCCGCTATCAGTACTTGGCATATGCTGGGTATAAAAAGTCGTAATATCAAACTGCGAATCCGTGTAGAGAGCCAGAATTTGGCTCCAAAATATTGGTCAGGCCTCGAAATTCGGATATTTGGGAGATTTTGAAAACTGCAGGGGAGTTTGTTCAAAATTTGACTCACTGCCGCTTTCAGGACTTGGCATATGTTCGGTATAAAAAGTCGTAATTTCAAACTGCGAATACGTGCAGAAAGCCAGAATTTGGCTCCAAAATATGGCTCAGGTCTCGAAATTGGGAAATTTGGGATATTTTGAAAACTGCAGGGGGGTTTGGGACAAATATGACCAAACGCCGCTTTCAGTACTTGGCATATGTTGGGTATAAAAAAGTCGCAATTTAAAACTGCGAATACGTGCAGAGAGCCAGAATTTGGCTCCAAAATATGGCTCAGGCCTCGATATTGGGATGTTTGGGATATTTTGAAAACTGCAGGGGAGTTTGTACAAAATGTGACCAAACGCCGTTTTCAGTACTTCGCATATGTTGGGTATAAAAAAGTCGTAATTTCAAACTGCGAATACGTGCAGAGAGCCAGAATTTGGCTCCAAAATATGGTTCAGGCCTCAAAATTGGGATGTTTGGGATATTTTGAAAACTGCAGGGGGGATTGGGACAAATGTGACCAAACGCCACCTTCAGCACTTTGCATATGTTGGGAATAAAAAAGTCGTTATTTTAAACTGCGAATACGTGCAGAGAGCAAGAATTTGGCTCCAAAATATATCTCAGGGCCTCGAAATTGAGATATTTGGGATATTTTGTAAACTGCAGAGGAATTTGTGCAAAATTTGACTAACTGCCGCTTTCAGGACTTGGCTTATTTTGGGCATAAAAATTCGTAATTTAAAACTGCGAATACGCGCATAGAGCCAGAATTTGGCTCTAAAATATGGCTCAGGCCTTGAAATTGGGATGTTTGGGATATTTTGAAAACTGCAGGGGAGTTTGTACAAAATGTGACCAAACGCCGATTTCAGTATTTCGCATATGTTGGGTAAAAATAATTCGTAATTTCAAACTGCAAATACGTGCATAGAGCCAGAATTTGGCTCCAAAATATGGCTCAGGGCCTCCAAATTGGGATATTTGGGATATTTTGGAAACTACAGGGGAGTTTGTGCAAAATGTGACTCACTGCCGCTTTCAGGACTTGGCATATGTTGGGTATAAAAAGTCGTAATTTAAAACTGCGAATACGTGCAGAGAGCCAGAATTTGGCTCCAAAATATGGCTCCGGCCTCGAAATTGGGATGTTTGGGATATTTTGAAAACTGCAGGGGAATTTGTGCAAAATGTGACTCACCGCCGCTTTCTGTACTTGGCATATGTTGGGTATAAAAAGTCGTAATATCAAACTGCGAATCCGTGCAGAGAGCCAGAATTTGGCTCCAAAATATTGGTCAGGCCTCGAAATTCAGATATTTGGGAGATTTTGAAAACTGCAGGAGAGTTTGTTCAACATTTGACTCACTGCCGCTTTCAGGACTTGGCATATGTTCGGTATAAAAAGTCGTAATTTCAAACTGCGAATACGTGCAGAGAGCCAGAATTTGGCTCCAAAATATGGCTCAGGTCTCGAAATTGGGAAATTTGGGATATTTTGAAAACTGCAGGGGGGTTTGGGACAAATGTGACCAAACGCCAATTTCAGTACTTAGCATATGTTGAGTATAAAAAAGTCGCAATTTAAAACGGCGAATACGTGCAGAGAGCCAGAATTGGGCTCCAAAATATGGCTCAGGCCTCGAAATTGCGATATTTGGGATATTTTGAAAACTGCTGGGAGGTTTGGGACAAATGTGACCAAACGCCGCTTTCAGTACTTAGCATATGTTCGGTATAAAAAGTCGTAATTTCAAACTGCGAATACGTGCTTAGAGCCAGAATTTGGATTGAAAATATGGCTTAGGCCTCGAAATTGGGATATTTGGAATATTTTGAAACCTGCAGGGGAGTTTGTGCAAAATGTGACTCACTGCCAATTTCAGTACTTGGCATATGTTGGGTTAAAAATCCGTAATATCAAACTGCGAATATGTGTATAAAGCCAGAATTTGAATTCAAAATATGGCTCATGCCTCGAAATTGGGATGTTTGCGAGATTTTGTAAACTGCAGGGGGGATTGGGACAAATGTGACCAAACGCCGCTTTAAGTACTTGGCATATGTTGGGTATAAAAAGACAATTTCTAACTGCGAATACGTGCAGAGAGCCAGAATTTGGCTAAAAAATATGGCTCAGGCCTCGAAATTGTGATATTTGGGATATTTTGAAAACTGGAGGGGAGTTTGTGCAAAATGTGACTCACTGCCGCTTACAGTACTTGGCATATATTGGGTATAAAAAGTCGGAATTTCAAACTGCGAATACGTGCAGAGAGCCTGAATTTGGCTCCAAACTATGGCTCTGGCCTCGAAATTGGGATGTTTGGGATTTTTGAAAACTGCAGGGGGGATTGGGACAAATGTGACCAAACGCCGCTTTCAGTACTTGGCATATGTTGGGTATAAAAAAGTCGCAATTTCAAACTGCGAATACGTGCAGAGAACCAGAATTTGGCTCCAAAATATGGCTCAGGGCTTGAAATTGGGATGTTTGGGATATTTCGAAAACTTCAGGGGAGTTTGTGCAAAATGTGACTCACTGCCGCTTACAGGACTAGACATATGTTGGGTATAAAAAGTCGTAATTTCAAACTGCGAATACGTGCATAGAGCCAGAATTTGGCTCAGGCCTTGAAATTGGGATGTTTGGGATATTTTGAAAACTGCAGGGTGGATTGGGAGAAATGTGACCAAACGCCGCTTTCAGTACTTCGCATATGTTGGGTATAAAAAAGTCGTAATTTTAAACTGCGAATACAAGCAGAGAGCAAGAATTTGGCTCCAAAGTATGGCTCAGGCCTCGAAAATGGGATGTTTGGGATATTTTGAAAACTGCAGGGGAGTTTGTGCAAAATGTAACTCACTGCCGCTTTCAGTACTTGGCATATATTGGGTATAAAAAGTCGTAATATCAAACTGCGAATACGTGCATAAAGCCAGAATTTGGCTCCAAAATATGGCTTAGGTCTCGAAATTGGGATGTTTGGGATATTTTAAAAACTGCAGGGAGGTTTGGGACAAATATGACCAAACGCTGCTTTCAGTACTTGGCATATGTTGGGTATAAAAATTCGTAATTTCAAACTGCGAATACGTTCAGAGAGCCTGAATTTAACTCCAAAATATGGCTCAGGCCTCGAAATTGGGATGTTTGGGATATTTTGAAAACTGCAGGGGAGTTTGTGCAAAATGAGACTCACTGCCGTTTTCAGTACTTGGCATATGTTGGGTATAAAAAGTCAAAATTTAAAACTGCGAATACGTGCAGAGAGCCAGAATTTGGCTCCAAAATATGGCTCAGGCCTCGAAATTGCGATATTTGGGATATTTTGAAAACTGCTGGGAGGTTTGGGACAAATGTGACCAAACGCCGCTTTCAGTACTTGGCATATGTTCGGTATAAAAAGTCGTAATTTCAAACTGCGAATACGTGCTGAGAGCCAGAATTTGGATTCAAAATATGGCTTAGGCCTCGAAATTGGGATATTTGGAATATTTTGAAACCTGCAGGGGAGTTTGTGCAAAATGTGACTCACTGCCAATTTCAGTACTTGGCATATGTTGGGTTAAAAATCCGTAATATCAAACTGCGAATATGTGTATAAAGCCAGAATTTGGATTCAAAATATGGCTCATGCCTCGAAATTGGGATGTTTGCGAGATTTTGTAAACTGCAGGGGGGATTGGGACAAATGTGACCAAACGCCGCTTTCAGTACTTGGCATATGTTGGGTATAAAAAGACAATTTCTAACTGCGAATACGTGCAGAGAGCCAGAATTTGGCTCCAAAATATGGCTCAGGCCTCGAAATTGTGATATTTGGGATATTTTGAAAACTGGAGGGGAGTTTGTGCAAAATGTGACTCACTGCCGCTTACAATACTTGGCATATATTGGGTATAAAAAGTCGGAATTTCAAACTGCGAATACGTGCAGAGAGCCTGAATTTGGCTCCAAACTATGGCTCTGGCCTCGAAATTGGGATGTTTGGGATTTTTGAAAACAGCAGGGGGGATTGGGACAAATGTGACCAAACGCCGCTTTCAGTACTTGGCATATGTTGGGTATAAAAAAGTCTCAATTTCAAACTGCGAATACGTGCAGAGAACCAGAATTTGGCTCCAAAATATGGCTCAGGGCTTGAAATTGGGATATTTGGCATATTTCGAAAACTTAAGGCGAGTTTGTGCAAAATGTGACTCACTGCCGCTTACAGGACTTGACATATGTTGGGTATAAAAAGTCGTAATTTCAAAATGCGAATACGTGCATAGAGCCAGAATTTGGCTCAGGCCTCGAAATTGGGAAGTTTGGGATATTTTGAAAACTGCAGGGGAGTTTGTTCAAAATGTGACTCACTGCCGCTATCAGTACTTGGCATATGTTGGGTGTAAAAAGTCGTAATATCAAACTGCGAATACAGGCAAAAAGCCAGAATTTGGCTCCAAAATATGCCTCAAGCCTCGATATTGGGATGTTTGGGATATTTTGAAAACTGCAGGGGAGTTTGTGCAAAATGTGACTCACTGCCGTTTTCAGTACTTGGCATACGTTGCGTATAAAAAGTCGAAATTTCAAACTGCGAATACGTGCAGAGAGCCAGAATTTGGATCCAAAATATGGCTCAGGCCTCGAAATTGGGATATTTGGGATATTTTGAAAACTGCTGGGAGGTTTGGGACAAATGTGACCAAACGCCGCTTTCAGTACTTGGCATATGTTGGGTATAAAAAGCCGTAATATCAAACTGTGAATATGTGCATAAAGCCAGAATTTGGATTCAAAATATGGCTCATGCCTCGAAATTGGGATGTTTGGGAGATTTTGTAAACTGCAGGGAGGTTTGGGATAAATATGACCAAACGCCACTTTCAGTACTTGGCATATGTTGGGTATAATAAGTCGTAATTTCAAACTGCGAATACGTGCAGAGAGCCAGAATTTGGATTCAAAATATTGCTCAGGCCTCGAAATTGGGATATTTGGAATATTTTGAAAACTGCAGGGGAGTTTGTGCAAAATGTGACTCACTGCCGCTTTCAGTACTTGGAATATGTTGGGTATAAAAAGCCGTAATATCAAACTGTGAATATGTGCATAAAGCCAGAATTTGGATTCAAAATATGGCTCATGCCTCGAAATTGGGATGTTTGGGAGATTTTGTAAACTGCAGGGAGGTTTGGGATAAATATGACCAAACGCCACTTTCAGTACTTGGCATATGTTGGGTATAATAAGTCGTAATTTCAAACTGCGAATACGTGCAGAGAGCCAGAATTTGTTCTCTAAAATATGGCTCAGGCATCGATATTGGGATGTTTGGGATATTTTGTAAACAGTAGGGGGGGATTGGAACAAATGTGACAAAACTCCGCTTTCAACACTTGGCATATGTTGGGTATAAAAAAGTCATTATTTCAAACTGCGAATACGTGCAGAGAGCCAGAATTTGGCTCCAAAATATGGCTAAGGCCACGAAATTGGGATGTTTGAGATATTTTGAAAAGTGTAGGGAGGTTTTGGACAAATGTGACCTAACGACGCTTTCAGTACTTCGCATATGTTAGGTATAAAAAAGTCGTAATTCCAAACTACGAATACGTGCAGAGAGCCAGAATTTGGCTCCAAAATATTGGTCAGGCCTCGAAATTCGGATATTTGGGATATTTTGAAAACTGCAGGGGAATTTGTGCAAAATGTGACTCACTGCCGCTTTCTGTACTTGGCATATGTTGGGTATAAAAAGTCGTAATATCAAACTGCGAATCCGTGCAGAGAGCCAGAATTTGGCTCCAAAATATTGGTCAGGCCTCGAAATTCGGATATTTGGGAGATTTTGAAAACTGCAGGAGAGTTTGTTCAAAATTTGACTCACTGCCGCTTTCAGGACTTGGCATATGTTCGGTATAAAAAGTCGTAATTTCAAACTGCGAATACGTGCAGAGAGCCAGAATTTGGCTCCAAAATATGGCTCAGGTCTCGAAATTGGGAAATTTGGGATATTTTGAAAACTGCAGGGGGGATTGGGACAAATATGACCAAACGCCAATTTCAGTACTTGGCATATGTTGGGTATAAAAAAGTCGCAATATCAAACTGCGAATACGTGCAGAGAGCCAGAATTTGGCTCCAAAATATGGCTCAGGCCTCGATATTGGGATGTTTGGGATATTTTGAAAACTGCAGGGGGGTTTGGGACAAATATGACCAAACGCCAATTTCAGTACATGGCATATGTTGGGTATAAAAAATTCGAAATTTAAAACTGCGAATACGTGCAGAGAGCCAGAATTTGGCTCCAAAATATGGCTCAGGCCTCGATATTGTGATGTTTGGGATATTTAGAAAACTGCAGGGAGGTTTGGGACAAATGGTACCAAATGCCGCTTTCAGTACTTCGCATATGTTGGGTATAAAAATATCGTAATTTCAAACTGCGAATACGTGCAGAGAGCGTGAATTTGGCTCCAAAGTATGGCTCAGGCTTCGAAATTGGGATATTTGGGATATTTTGAAAATTGCATGGGATTTTGGGCAAAATGTGACTCACTTTCGCTTTCAGTACTTGGCATATGTTGAGTATAAAAAGTCGTAATATCAAACTGCGAATACGTGCAGAGAGCCAGAATTTGGCTCCAAAATATGGCTCAGGCCTCGATATTGGGATGTTTGGGATATTTTGAAAACTGCAGGGGAGTTTGTACAAAATGTGACCAAACGCCGTTTTCAGTACTTCGCATATGTTGGGTATAAAAAAGTCGTAATTTCAAACTGCGAATACGTGCAGAGAGCCAGAATTTGGCTCCAAAATATGGTTCAGTCCTCGAAATTTTGATGTTTGGGATATTTTGAAAACTGCAGGGGGGATTGGGACAAATGTGACCAAACGCCGCCTTCAGTACTTGGCATATGTTGGGAATAAAAAAGTCGTTATTTCAAGCTGCGAATACGTGCAGAGAGCAAGAATTTGGCTCCAAAATATATCTCAGGGCCTCGAAATTGAGATATTTGGGATATTTTGTAAACTGCAGGGGATTTTGTGCAAAATTTGACTAACTGCCGCTTTCAGGACTTGGCTTATTTTGGGTATAAAAAGTCGTAATTTAAAACTGCGAATACGTGCAGAGAGCCAGAATTTGGCTCCAAAATATGGCTCAGGCCTTGAAACTGGGATGTTTGGGATATTTTGAAAACTGCAGGGGAGTTTGTACAAAATGTGACCAAACGCCGATTTCAGTATTTCGCATATGTTGGGTAAAAATAATTCGTAATTTCAAACTGCGAATATGTGCATAGAGCCAGAATTTGGCTCCAAAATATGGCTCAGTGCCTCGAAATTGGGATATTTGGGATATTTTGAAAACTGCAGGGGAGTTTGTGCAAAATGTGACTCACTGCGGCTTTCAGGACTTGGCATATGTTTGGTATAAAAAGTCGTAATTTAAAACTGCGAATACGTGCAGAGAGCAAGAATTTGGCTCCAAAATATGGCTCAGGCCTCGAAATTGGGAAGTATGAGATATTTGGAAAACTGCAGGAGAGTTTGTGCAAAATGTGACTCACTGCAGCTTTCAGTACTTGGCATATGTTGGGTATAAAAAGTCGTAATATCAAACTGCGAATACGTGCAAAGAGCCAGAATTTGGCTCCAAAATATGGCTCAGGCCTCAATATTGGGATGTTTGGGATATTTTGAAAACTGCAGTTAGGTTTGGGACAAATGTGACCAAACGCACAGCACGCTGGACTGTGATCCTGTGGTCCCGGGTTCGATCCCGGGCGCCGGCGAGAAACAATGGGCAGAGTTTCTTTCACCCTATGCCCCTGTTACCTAACAGTAAATAGGTACCTGGGTGTTAGTCAGCTGTCACGGGCTGCTTCCTGGGGGTGGAGGCCTGGTCGAGGACCGGGCCGCGGGGACACTAAAGCCCCGAAATCATCTCAAGATAACTCATTACTTGGCATATGTTGGGTATAAAGTCATAATATTAAACAGCGAATACGTGCAGAGAGCCAGAATTTGGCTCCAAAATATGGCTCAGGCCTCGAAATTGTGATATTTGGGATATTTTGAAAACTGGAGGGGAGTTTTTTCAAAATGTGACTCACTGCCGCTATCATTACTTGGCATAAGTTGGGTATAAAAAGTCGGAATTTCAAACTGCGAATACGTGCAGAGAGCCTGAATTTGGCTCCAAAACATGGCTCTGGCCAAAAAATTGGGATGTTTGGGATATTTTAAAAACTGCAGGGGGGATTGGGACAAATGTTACCAAACGCCGCTTTCAGTACTTGGCATATGTTGGGTATAAAAAAATTGCAATTTCAAACTGCGAATACGTGCAGAGAACCAGAATTTGGCTCCAAAATATGGCTCAGGGCTTGAAATTGGGATGTTTGGGATATTTTCAAACCGCAGGGTGGATTGGGACAAATGGGACCAAACGCCGCTTTCAGTACTTCGCATATGTTGGGTATAAAAAAGTCGTTATTTTAAACTGCGAATACATGCAGAGAGCAAGAATTTGGCTCCAAAGTATGGCTCAAGCCTCGAAAATGGGATGTTTGGGATATTTTGAAAACTGCAGGGGAGTTTGTGCAAAATGTAACTCACTGCCGCTTTCAGTACTTGGCATATATTGGGTATAAAAAGTCGTAATATCAAACTGTGAATACGTGCATAAAGCCAGAATTTGGCTCCAAAATATGGCTCAGGCCTCGAAATTGGGATGTTTGGGATATTTTAAAAACTGCAGGGAGGTTTGGGACAAATATGACCAAACGCCGCTTTCAGTACTTGGCATATGTTGGGTATAAAAATTCGTAATTTCAAACTGCGAATACGTTCAGAGAGCCTGAATTTAACTCCAAAATATGGCTCCAGCCTCGAAATTGGGATGTTTGGGATATTTTGAAAACTGCTGGGGAGTTTGAGCAAAATGTGACTCATTGCCGCTTTCAGTACTTCGCATATGTTGGGTAAAAAAAAAGTCGTAATTTTAAACTGCGAATACGTGCAGAGAGCCAGGATTTGGCTCCAAAATATGGCTCAGGCCTCCAAATTGGGATGTTTGGGATATTTCGTAAACTGCAGGGGCGTTTGTGCAAAATTTGACTAACTGTCACTTTCAGGACTTGGCATATGTTGGGTATAAAAATCGTAATTTAAAACTGCGAATACATGCAGAGAGCCAGAATTTGGCTCCAAAATATGGATCAGGCCTCGAAATTGGGATGTTTGGGATATTTTGAAAACTGCAGGGGAGTTTGTGCAAAATGAGACTCACTGCCGTTTTCAGTACTTGGCATATGTTGGGTATAAAAAGTCAAAATTTCAAACTGCGAATACGTGCAGAGAGCCAGAATTTGGCTCCAAAATATGGCTCAGGCTTCGAAATTGCGATATTTGGGATATTTTGAAAACTGCTGGGACGTTTGGGACAAATGTGACCAAACGCCGCTTTCAGTACTTGGCATATGTTGGGTATAAAAAGTCGTAATTTCAAACTGCGAATACGTGCTGAGAGCCAGAATTTGGATTCAAAATATGGCTCAGGCCTCGAAATTGGGATATTTGGAATATTTTGAAACCTGCAGGGGAGTTTGTGCAAAATGTGACTCACTGCCAATTTCAGTACTTGTTGGGTATAAAAATCCGTAATATCAAACTGCAAATATGTGTATAAAGCCAGAATTTGGCTCCAAAATATGTCTCAGGCCTCGAAATTGGGATGTTTGGGAGATTTTGTAAACTGCAGGGAGGTTTGGGATAAATAAGACCAAACGCCGCTTTCAGCACTTGGCATATGTTGGGTATAATAAGTCGTAATTTCAAACTGCGAATACGTGCAGAGAGCCAGAATTTGTGCTCCAAAATATGACTCAGGCCTCGATATTGGGATGTTTGGGATATTTTGAAAACAGTAGGGGAGATTAGGACAAATGTGACAAAACGCCGCTTTCAGTACTTGGTGTTGGATATTTCCAACATCGAATACAGCCTTGTTGTATTCTCATTACTTATTACTAACCATATTAATATTGTATTAAGTAAAATTAACAACTCGTAGAATTCTCATGTACTAATAATTCATCTGTGCATTAGGCTAGAATTCTCACGTCACCTGACGCCAGTATTGCGTCAGATTTCTTTACAGTAAAACACATTATATACAATTTGTGTGAGAATTAAATACGATTCTCCATAATTAAAGCATTCCGTATGACAACTGATTGCAGACGAATTGTTCTCTAACTAAAAGCCGAATAGAGCGTTAGAATTTTGCCGTCTACCTCGCGATAGTGTTAACGTCATCAATGAATGCCATGGGGAGACATTAATTCCTCTCCCTTATATATTTACTATTCTTAAATAGTTAAATAATAATATTTCGTTCCTCTAAATAATAAACCCGTCCAGTCTTTAGAGTTTCAAGCGCGAATGCGAGAAATATTAATGTTCATGCCAATAATTTGTGTAATGAACGTCGACTCGGCGTGGGTAGAGTGACGCCATCCTCCTGAGTACACGTCGGGAAGCGGACACGTGCAAGGCCAGAAGGAGGCAAAGCTACGCTTACCGTACTCACAAAAGACGCCATTGTCCAGCAAATAGGACAAGTGTGTCCATCCACAGATGAAAGCCGCCACTGTGAGGCGTGAACGACCTTGCAGATAATATCTTCAACTAGTGCTGGTGTTAAATAAGGGACCCGTAGACTTGGTTCCTGACGACACGTGATCAGCCAGCTTGAAACGCATCAATCCAGGATAGGTTCACCGGAACTTGGGATGCGTAATTACGGCAATCTTAATACTTACACAGTGCCCACAGCTAAGTACCTTTTATTTGATGCATCATTTATAAGTTTATTAATAGCGGGGTGATTGCACGTCACACGGCAAGACAACACCTAATAACAGGTGATTAGAATTCTATCTGTAGATATCAGTAATCTTGAATATGAATTGAGTAGTTAAATCAATTGCTACTGGTAGTTATTTAACTTGCAGCTTGAGAGACGGATTCCTCATGCTGCCTTCTCCATGTTAATCGTGCCATTCGTCAATGTGACAGACTTGGAGATTAAGAGGACTTCCAGAGTTATCTAAAGGAACTTACTACAAGCTAAGGCTTATTTCTTTTTTTCTATATTTTAGCAATTTGATACATTCAGAATGTTCAACATAATGTGTGATTTACTGTAACTCATTACTATGCTCATATTCATGTTCTTCTTTGTATGAATAATATTATATTCAGCATTATTTATAGGATTAGATTATTATTAATTGAATTAGTGAACGAACCACACTGATTCCTGGACGTACTGACCTCCAGTAATAACCCCCCAATGTAGGTGTTTGAGGTTTGGTTTTTAATAATACAGCCCATTAATTATTCTCATGATCATACTTTCTAGTCATATCCATAGTCACTGGTTTTCTCTAGAATTTTATCTAATGATCTGAAATTCTCAGTTTCCCTCTTTACTTTAAAAGCGGGTGGTCCTTCGTAATTTAATTTACTACTTTAATTATTAATTAATCAGAATCAAACCCAAATATCCCACATTATGGTCCTTCGAACCGGATAGGCATTAAATTTATAAATAAAATATTAACCATTAATAACTAATCCTTGTGTGATAGAAGCAGACTAACTATTTAATTAATTGTGTCAACTAACAGTGTAACACATCAGTTAGCCTAGATCACACTAACATAGCTACCTTATACGTACCTTTAGTGGGTCATAACCAAGTACCCACAACACTTAGACCTACACTTCATACTGAAGTAGAATCCTTAGGTCACCAAGAGCAACAGCTCATAACCTTATATTAATCACTAACACCAATTAAGTGTTAACCCTTTAGGCTATACCAATGTTTCAATATATGGCTGTCAGCAGACTGTCCATTATAGCCTGAATCCATGTTATAATTACTGATTCACTTAAGTCAGTGGATCATTAACATTTAGGGATCCAGTATACTAATATAAATTACTGATCTCATACTAGTTAATCATTATTAACCCTGATAACATTTTATTCCACAATTAGGAGTACATTCAGGAGTTAGGTAATATTTACGGCAGTAGAATACTTGCCAAACACAATTAATTCCTTTGTGTTCATTTAATTTCTTATACACATAATTACACAAGTGTATATTATATAAAATACAAAAAACTCAAAAATACAGCACAATTATTTGCACATTACTGCACCATAATATAATCTTTGCCAACCTTCATTAGGTAGCAATTTAGGCTGTGATTGTGTTGAATCTGGCACAAGCACAGACTAAATATAGTAGTAGTTTCTCAAGTAGAAATTCTCACGACTAGGCTTGAGCTAGTTAGTGACATATATTATTCTTTTGTGCTGACCCTATCAAGGGTGGGATTAACCATTTATTGTGTAATTATTTTATTGCATATTTCTATGTATGTCTTTGAGTGTTACTGTAAGTCCACTACCCATCCGAGGCTGATTTAGAAGAGCTAAGCTGAGGAACACCTGTAGTGAGACCAAGGTACCACTCAAATCTTAGTTGCTTATTATTAGGTAGGTAGCTAACCTCTAAATGAGGTAAATTACAACCAGCCTCAAGAAATATTAGGCTGTCAATAATTATACCTGCTCTGCATCAAGGAGCAGACACTATAGCTATACCACTAGCTACATAAGCCCTATCAGGCTGTCAATAATTATACCTGCTCTGCATCAAGGAGCAGACTATAGCTATACCACTAGCTACATAAGCCCTATCAGGCTCAATTTACCACAAGAATGAATCCTTTAGAAAGGAACGCAAGATTCTTGAGAGCTCTTCAAGGCTCTTTAGGAAAACTGCTTATGAAATGTCATTTCTGTGTCGAAACTGACCCAGGTGACGTCTACAGACTAGCAAGTTCCATAAGGATCGCCAGCCAAAAATATGACTACATCAAGACTGTAATCGAGACCCAAAGGAATTTACTCCAGGCCGATCATACTGTCTTAGACCACTCACGTCTAACAGAATCTGATCTCGATAACTATGAACATTCTGTTCAAACCAGTTTAGACCGATATAAGGAGGTGCTTGCGAGACAAGATATTCCCGAGTGGGTGGATCAGATCATTAATAGACCTGTATCCAAGCTAACACTCAGCTCAGATGAAATACTTGAGCTAAATCAAGACGAGGAGAATCCTCTAATCAATGCTGATCACTATACAAGATCAGCAACTGAAGATCAACCTTCATTTTCTAACCTCTCATCTAATACAGCTTCATGTGATGATTTGTTTACAGAGTCTGATCAAATTTCAGACCACTCTTCTCAATGTTCCCTGGATTCTATAAGTTCGATACATAATGCTACTGAATTAACTAGCTTATCACCAGAACCCAGAGAAACAAGTGAAGCTGCAGATGAAACAAGTGAAGCTGCAATGATCAGTAAATCTGAACCAGAAAATGATGAAGCTAATGCTGCAGCAGCAGCCGAAGCTGTAATCAAAGCTGAGGCTAAACAAGAAGCCTTAAGCAACACAAGTAATGGTCACAATTGCTCCCAACAGCCTTCTAAAGTAAGTGCTGACAATGAGAAGACTATTATAAACCTTGTGCACCAATTATTAAATTTATCTTCACCAGAGCAATCAGTTGACTCTTTACAAGCCTTTAGTTTTCAGCTTGAGTCACTGATAAATTCTTTCAGTAAAGAGGTGGATCACCCAACTACTGAGTGGATGACTAAAATTATCATCCAAAGAAAATTGTCTGGTGACACACTTAATAAACTATATGTATGCCAGAAAGGTAATACCCTGTCAATGCAGGATATATTTACAGGTTTGCGTAATATGAGCAATCATACAGCAGACCAAGCAATTAATGCTAAATCTGAATGCACCAAAACAGTACCTACATCAGTTTCCTTGCCTGAAACTCCTAAAGTGACACTGTCACTAGGTAACCAAGGTGCTAATACTCAATGTAACAACAATCAGTCAAATACTGATTCATCCGTGAGACCTAAGAGTCCCACAGGTGCTCCTAAGAGACCTAATAGTCCAAAGAGCACTGCTAATAATCCATGTAACCAGAATCAGTCAAACACTGATTCATCAGTGAGACCTAAGAGTTCCACAGGTGCTCCTAAGAGACCTAATGGTCCAAAGAGCACTACTAATAACTCCACAGGTGCTCCTAAGAGACCTAATAGTCCAAAGAGCACTCCCAAGAGCCTGTTAATGGCTCCCCAGAGTACACCAAGTACTCACAAGAGAATAAATAACAAGCAAATGCAAGCATCAAAACCATCACCACCTACAAATACTGTTTTACTTAAACCGGTAACCCCTAAACGATCTGTAGGATGGGGAATGTGCTTGTTTTGCAATCAAAAACATTCTCTGTACAAATGTACTAATTATCCTAATAGACACACAAGAGTCAGACGACTCAAACAGTTACACAAATGTACTAGGTGTCTCAAACCACATAATGTTAACAGCTGTGACACCCCACTGAACACCTGCAACAGGTGTAGAAGGGGCAAGCATCATGCTGCACTGTGCAAATTAGTTAGGACTAATTATGTCAATCCTAGAATAGGACATAGAGAATCTACACCAGTACAGTGCTGCAAGGTGCGAGATGTGTACAGCGTAACTTCACAAACATCTCAAGTAGATGCTGCTTTGCCTACTGCCCAACTTCAAGTGAAGAACAGAGGAACCAAGATCCCCATACGTGGACTATTTGATCAAGGTTCCCAGAGAACTTTCATTACTCAAAGGGCAGCAGAGGCACTTAATTTACAACCAATAGGACAGGTAAAATTAAACTTGTCAGGGTCCATGATAAATCGAGGAACCCATGAATACTCAGTAGTTCAACCGCTTGTACGACTAGGTAGTCAAGCCAAGGCTGTCCAAGCCATTGTTGTAGATCAAATACCTTTAGACTTAAATATTAAGGGTCTGGGGTACACAGCCCACTTCCTGCAGGAACGTGAAATTAATTTGGCTGACAACAAATTAATGTCTGACCGCCTTAACAATGTAGATGTGTACTAGTAGGAGCCGACTACTATTACCAGTTCATAACTGGACATGTTAAACGATTGGGAATGAATATGCTCCAATCTGCAGGAGGCTACTTACTTACTGGTAAAGTTCTGAATGTGAACAAGCCTAAACCTGCTAACAATAATAAATTAGTCAGCAGTAAGTCAATTCTCCAGCAACAAGTTAAAAGGAGAAACGCAGCTGAGTAATAAACTCAGATTGTATGTAGTGCAATTGATACTCGCCGAGATGTTTCATAGCTCTCAGTGAAAATCAATGGTCCGTACTCAAACAAGTACAAGTCACAGCGACCAAGCCATTGAATTCACTACAGACCTAGAATTATTCTCGACAAGTAGTAATTGACCACACTCAGTCTTCCTAGTTAAATTGTAATGTTAGGCTAGAGAATCTAGTACTCCCTAGGAATTAATAATGTTAGGCTAGAGAATCTAGCACTCAATGCCACTGGCATTTCCTGAATTTAGTGATAACATTCACTAGGACCACTGGTCCACTATACTTGCGCTTAAAGGTTTGCCAAGAAAACCTTCTTAATACCATGTTTTCTGCACTAAGAGTTAGTGATAAACACTTGCATTAATTATTTGAGTTGTTTTTCTTTCGTTTCTGCTTATTTAGTGTAGGAACGCAACACGAACAAACTTGCACACTTACTAATATGTAAGTGAATTTTCAGAGAACTAATATGTTTAATGCATTACCGTTAAACATTAGCATTGTTAATTAACATGCTTCATGAGCTTAACATAGCTCACCTTAGAATTAACGTAATAATATGAGTGCTCGTTCTCCATGCGCACGAGCTTAATATTGCTCGCCATGATAACTGAATGACAAAACTCCACCTCGTTAATTCGAGTTCACTGAACTCACCCTGTTAACTGTTAACGAGCTCCATGTAGCTCACCCTGTCAGCACTGCTGACGAGATCACTGTATCTCACCCTGTCAACACTGTTGACGAGTTCACTGAACTCACCCTGTTAACTGTTAACGAGCTCAATGTAGCTCACCCTGTCAGCACTGTTGACGAGTTCCATGTAACTCACCCTGTTAGCACTGCTAACGAGCTCACTGTAGCTCACCCTGTCAGCACTGCTGACGAGCTCAATGTAGCTCACCCTGTCAACACTGTTGACGAGTTCACTGCAACTCACCCTGTCAGCACTGCTGACGAGCTCAATGCAGCTCACCCTGTCAACACTGTTGACGAGTTCACTGAACTCACCCTGTTAGCACTAGCTAACGAGCTCAATGCAGCTCACCCTGTCAACACTGTTGACGAGTTCACTGAACTCATCCTGTTAGCACTAGCTAACGAGCTCACTGTAGCTCACCCTGTCAACACTGTTGACGAGTTCACTGCAACTCACCCTGTTAGCACTAGCTAACGAGATCAATGTAGCTCACCCTGTCAACACTGTTGACGAGTTCACTGTAACTCACCCTGTTAGCACTAGCTAACGAGCTCACTGAAGCTCACCCTGTCAGCACTGCTGACGAGCTCACTGCAGCTCACCCTGTCAACACTGTTGACGAGTTCCATGCAACTCACCCTGTTAGCACTAGCTAACGAGCTCACTATAGCTCACCCTGTCAACACTGTTGACGAGTTCACTGTAACTCACCCTGTCAGCACTGCTGACTAGCTCAATGTAGCTCACCATGTTCACGAGTTTAATATAACTCGACCTGTTAATGAGCTCAATACTGCTCACAATGTTAATTCGAGTACATTTTTGCTCATAATTAGCTTAGTCCCTTACTTAGGTAGGTTAGAAATTCAAACCATTTATTTAGGTAGGCTTCGGGACTTTAGTAGTGTCAACTGAGTACTAGCCTAATCTGTACTCACCATTAATTACAGTTGACTATACTTATAGAGACTGATTTAATAAACCCAAATTCATGTAAAGGTGATTTCGTACTAACCAGTTTACAGTGTCAAGCCTATGAGCTGCCATTTAATTAGCTCATAAGTCAGAATGACTAGGCTACTAATCTCACTGTCGACTCAGAATTTTCCTTGATTTTAATGAATGAACCTTTCAGTCTCTACTTTTCTATTATTTTAGCTAGTTAGCAAATTAGTTGTACCATCAGTCAGCATGACTACTGCACGGCAGTGCACATTTAATTCAATTTCCTCATTTGAATTTGAGGTGATCGTGATGCTGCGTGATGTTATTGTCTAGTAACTCAATAGTTACAAGTCACAACGACCCTAGACAGTGACCTTACTGTAGTGTCATAGTCTCCTTGATCTTAAATGACCAGTAACACTTTACTGTATAATCATACAATAGTGTTATCAGTTCTTAGGAACTTATTCTGAGCTTACCTACGATTCAGCAGCTACGTAATACACCATTACATGTCACTGCGACCCTAGTTGTTGAGTTTATTGTGAGCTTTAGAGTGTTCCTGATTACCGATAACTTAATCATTTAATGTTTCATTATTTCATGCATGTTTCCACTAAGGGAAACTGCAAGCCTATTACAACTCTGAAGAAGAATAATTTCTTTCACATCCCACTGAAGAAAACTATGATGATGCGACGATGTGATATCACGTAACGAAACATTACACGTCACTATGACCCAAGATATCGCATCACGGTAGATTCTGTTAGTTTAAATTGTGAGAGTTAAATTTTATAAATATTGTGTAGGCTACAAACAACATGTTTCATTTGACATGTAAATAGCAAGACTCAAGTTCTTGTAAGTCCTTGATAAATCCGGGACGTTCGTTATGTGTGTACTAACATACTAACATACTTAGTATTAATATTACATACTTAGTATTACATACTTAGTAATACATACTTAGTATTAATCTTAATATCACTTCGGGATAGGTCAGTACAACACAGTACACTGCGACCCTGAGAATCCCCCCCCGGAGTTATGTTGGATATTTCCAACATCGAATACAGCCTTGTTGTATTCTCATTACTTATTACTAACCATATTAACACTTTCGCGCTCTCGGCGCTCAAAAAAAATCAATACCCCAGATGCTTTCGGCACTTCGCGCGCCTACGCGTAAGACCGAAAAAGTGTACACTCTTTTGACTGTCCTGACAATAATTGAAGGCGCACGTATTTAAATTTGGTATCACTGTGTTCGCAATGAAATTGTCTATAAGAGCATACCTATAAAATGCCGCCCAAGCATAAGGAGTATCAACGCCAAATAAAAAACTATGCAGATCACTCGCCGAGAGCGCCAAACAGCAACAAAATGTTTCCACTCTCTTAATGGTTGCGAAGCCTACAGTTGTCCTACATCGGTAATTTTGGTATCATTGGAATCGCAATAAAATTCTCTACACGGACATATGCATATGAATGTTTAATATAGGTAATTGCCCACCCGCAATAGTGTGTGAAGTGGAGAGTAGTTAGCCGCGAGCGCACTGGCGAAAACACAGGGGGGAAATCATGCTTGGAAAGTTTATACATTTATACGTTTCCTGACCCTACTTTTCTATGTACGTATTTCTTTTTTATACCAATGTGTTCGCAATAAAATTTTCTATAAGATGAAATGTATAACATTTGTACAAAGCATGTGTAAGAGAAGCGCCAAATATAGAACCACGTCGCTCAGTATGCGTTCGCGGCAGAAACGAACGCATTGTTTTCGTTCGTTTGATGTTTGTCATGTTTATACTTGTTGAAACCATTTTATAATTTGTATGACAGTGATCGCAGTAAAATTCCCTACACAGACATATACATAACACATACAAATATTTCCCACGTGTTGGATATATCAACGGCTAAAGGGAACCCACTGCCACACGACCGCCACACCCAGTGCCACACCCGCCACACCCCCAAACATACTTTGTGTGTTTTTTTTTTACTCATAGAAGTTTATGTGATATAATATTCATTCTGGTACCAAAAAATTCGCAAATAAATTCTCTACAAAACGTATATAATATAACTTCTTACAGATGATAAAAAATTCCAAATAGGTGTACTTACCCTGTCTATGTTGATTGAAGATCAACAGTTGAGCATTTTTTCTTCACTCCACCATCTTCAGGCTTCTGATCCTGAAGTTGCTCATCTGATGTTTCTTAGGTGGAGTGAAGCTGTTGCCGGTGGTTATTTTTTCTCCACCCAAAATATCTTTTTTCGGTGGTACCTTGTGTAGCAAGGCGCAGCGCACAGTGCCACATCACAAGTTTTACATCCATATCTCACGTCCCTCCTTTTGCCAGACTTGTAACAAACACGGCATCTTTTTTTTTAGCCAAGTGCACGAGTTCATGCGTCAACTTGTAGTTGAGACGTTGTTCTGAATCTATAATTCTTGTATTTTTTGGATTCACTGGAAGAATATTGTCTTCTACAGGAACCACCAAACTTGTAGTAGAATCTTCTATGAAATCAGAAACATCAAGTGGTTCTATGTCCTCAATGTCCATTTCAGAATTTGTGGTTGATGAGTGGGCTTTAGGTGTTGAGGTGAACAGAGGACGCCTCGCACCAGATGGCCCGGGTGTTGAAACTGCCGCGTCAGCAGGAGGAGCTGCGCTGGCATCTATGTCGGGAACATGTGGTATACTTGTTGTTGTTGGCCATTCCTTGCTGTTCCACGCCAATAAGGCTTTTATTCCTACTGCGTGAAACTCTAATAGTGTTAGTTTTTTTGTATCTGTTGAGTAGTGGTTATACAATGTGTATGCATTGTGCATGGCCATTTGCAGAAAATAGAAAGTGATCTTCTTGGTCCATTTGTGGGTTTTTCTTGCAAACTCATAATATTTGACCATTTGATCAAAATGATCAACACCTTTCATGAACTTATTGTAATCCACTATGGCCTTGGGTTTGTTCATTTTCACAATTTCTACTCCAGTTCTCCCGTCACCTTTACGAACGCGTTTCCTGCGCTGTGCTTGAGTAGTGTCGGCATTGTGGATATTGGTGATGACAGAGACGGGGCGCTTGTCCTTCCAAACTATAACAAAGGTGTTATCCTTACGCATCTATACGGTCGTGTCGGTTGCCATTTTACCCTTTACAACTTGTTGCAGATCCTTGGGGGCGCCACGTTGGAGTCTAAGTGTGCCACATGTGTAAACACCAACTTCACGTAATTGTTCTGTTAGGCTTACCGAGTTATAGTAGTTATCCATATACAAATGATAACCCTTGTTGACTAGGGGCGCCATCAACCCCATCACGGTTTCCACTGTCGTTTTTCCAATTCCACAATACACATCAAATTTATATATGTAGCCTGATTTCCCTTCGGCCAACATATTGAATTTTACACCATATTTATCAGGCTTGTTGGGATTGTAGACCTTGAAAGAGAGGCGGCCTCGCCAAGCCATTGTACCCTCATCGAGACTCAATTCTTTTTTGGGGATATATACAGATTTAAATTTTTCTGAAAAATAGTCCATTAGTGGTCTAACTTTTATCAATCGGTCACTATTATTCACTGGAACGCCTTTTTTGTTATACATGTGGAAGAACTTAGAAATGTGTTGGAACCGAGCAGACGACATAAACATCCTGGTGCAGCATCCATGTTGAAGGTATTGAATGGGTTTTAGGTACACGAGAACGGAAACGGAACGGAAATAAATGCGTAAAACGGGTCACGTTTGCCGCGAGAGGGGAGCGCAGTGTGGGCACTTGGCGTGTCAACAAAACAATGGGCCGACCACGTGACCGGGTAGGCCGAGATGCCATGTGTTCGGTGAGGGAGAACGGGAATTTCATGGAGAACAATCTGAGAGTATCCCCATCCATTTCGGTTAAAAAATGGAATTTATAGAAATATTTTTTCGATTGACGAGAAAAGTAGGCAGTTATGCGGAATCGTAAGAAAAACCAGTGACGAGTTATCTCTAATCGAAAGCGCGAAAGTGTTAATATTGTATTAAGTAAAATTAACAACTCGTAGAATTCTCATGTACTAATAATTCATCTGTGCATTAGGCTAGAATTCTCACGTCACCTGACGCCAGTATTGCGTCAGATTTCTTTACAGTAAAACACATTATATACAATTTGTGTGAGAATTAAATACGATTCTCCATAATTAAAGCATTCTGTATGACAACTGATTGCAGACGAATTGTTCTCTAACTAAAAGCCGAATAGAGCGTTAGAATTATACCGTCTACCTCGCGATAGTGTTAACGTCATCAATGAATGCCATGGGGAGACATTAATTCCTCTCCCTTATATATTTACTATTCTTAAATAGTTAAATAATAATATTTCGTTCCTCTAAATAATAAACCCGTCCAGTCTTTAGAGTTTCAAGCGCGAATGCGAGAAATATTAATGTTCATGCCAATAATTTGTGTAATGAACGTCGACTCGGCGTGGGTAGAGGGACGCCATCCTCCTCAGTACACGTCGGGAAGCGGACACGTGCAAGGCCAGAAGGAGGCAAAGCTACGCTTACCGTACTCACAAAAGACGCCATTGTCCAGCAAATAGGACAAGTGTGTCCATCCACAGATGAAAGCCGCCACTGTGAGGCGTGAACGACCTTGCAGATAATATCTTCAACTAGTGCTGGTGTTAAATAAGGGACCCCTAGACTTGGTTCCTGACGACACGTGATCAGCCAGCTTGAAACGCATCAATCCAGGATAGGTTCACCGGAACTTGGGATGCGTAATTACGGCAATCTTAATACTTACACAGTGCCCACAGCTAAGTACCTTTTATTTGATGCATCATTTATAAGTTTATTAATAGCTGGGTGATTGCACGTCACGCGGCAAGACAACACCTAATAACAGGTGATTAGAATTCTATCTGTAGATATCAATAATCTTGAATATGAATTGAGTAGTTAAATCAATTGCTACTGGTAGTTATTTATCTTGCAGCTTGAGAGACGGATTCCTCATGCTGCCTTCTCCATGTTAATCGTGCCATTCGTCAATGTGACAGACTTGGAGATTAAGAGGACTTCCAGAGTTATCTAAAGGAACTTACTACAAGCTAAGGCTTATTTCTTTTTTTCTATATTTTAGCAATTTGATACATTCAGAATGTTCAACATAATGTGTGATTTACTGTAACTCATTACTATGCTCATATTCATGTTCTTCTTTGTATGAATAATATTATATTCAGCATTATTTATAGGATTAGATTATTATTAATTGAATTAGTGAACGAACCACACTGATTCCTAGACGTACTGACCTCCAGTAATAACCCCCCAATGTAGGTGTTTGAGGTTTGGTTTTTAATAATACAGCCCATTAATTATTCTCATGATCATACTTTCTAGTCATATCAATAGTCACTGGTTTTCTCTAGAATTTTATCTAATGATCTGAAATTCTCAGTTTCCCTCTTTACTTTAAAAGCGGGTGGTCCTTCGTAATTTAATTTACTACTTTAATTATTAATAAATCAGAATCAAACCCAAATATCCCACACTTGGCATATGTTGGGTATAAAAAAGTCGTTATTTCAAACTGTTAATACGTGCAGGGAGCCAGAATTTGGCTCCAAAATATATCTCAGGGCCTCGAAATTGAGATATTTGGGATATTTTGTAAACTGCAGGGGAGTTTGTGCAAAATGTGACAAAACGCCGCTTTCAGTACTTGGCATATGTTGGGTATAAAAAGTCGTAATTTTAAACTGCGAATACGTGCAGAGAGCCAGGATTTGGCTCCTAAATATGGTTCAGGCCTCGAAATTGGAATGTTGGGATATTTTGAAAACTGCAGGGGGGATTGGGACAAATGTGACTAAACGCCGCTTTCAGTACTTGGCATATGTTGGGTATAAAAAAGTCGTAATATCAAACTGCGAATACGTGCAAAGAGCCAGAATTTGGCTCCAAAATATGGCTCAGGCCTCGATATTGGGATATTTGGGATATTTTGAAATCTGCTGGGGAGTTTGTGCAAAATGTGACTCACTGCCGTTTTCAGTACATGGCATATGTTGGATATAAAAAGTCGAAATTTCAAACTGCGAATACGTGCAGAGAGGCAGAATTTGGCTCCAAAAAATGGCTCAGGCCTCGAAATTGGGATATTTGAGATATTTTGAAAACTGCAGGGAGGTTTGGGACAAATGTGACCAAAAGCCGCTTTCAGTACTTGGCATATTTTGGGTATAAAAAGTCGTAATTTCAAACTGCGAGTACGTGCAGAGAGCCAGAATTTGGATTCAAAATATGACTCAGGCCTCGAAATTGGGATATTTGGAATATTTTTAAAATTGCAGGGGAGTTTGTGCAAAATGTGACTCACTGCCACTTTCAGTACTTGGCATATGTTGAGTATAAAAAGTCGTAATATCAAACTGCTAATACGTGCATAAAGCCAGAATTTGGCTCCAAAATATGGCTCAGGCATCGAAATTGGGATGTTTGGGATATTTTGTAAACTGTAGGGGGGTTTGGGACAAATATGACTAAACGCCGCTTTCAGTACTTGGCATATGTTGGGTATAAAAAGTCGTATTATCAAACTGCGAAAACGTGCAGAAAGCCTGAATTTGGCTCCAAAATATGGCTCAAGCCTCGAAATTAAAATGTTTGGGATATTTTGAAAACTGCAGGGGAGTTTGAGCAAAATGTGACACATTGCCACTTTCAGTACATGGCATATGTTGGGTATAATAAGTCATAATTTCAAATTCCGAATACGTGCAGAGAGCCAGAATTTGGCTCCAAAATATATCTAAGGGCCTCGAAATTGAGATATTTGGAATATTTTGTAAACTGCAGGGGAGTTTGTGCAAAGTTTGACAAACTGCCGCTTTCAGGACTTGGCATATGTTGGGTATAACAATTCGTAATTTAAAACTGCGAATGCGTACAGAGAGCCAGAATTTTGCTCCAAAATATGGCTCAGGCCTCGAAATTGGGAAGTTTGGGATATTTTGAAAACTGCAGGGGAGTTTGTGCAAAATGTGACTCACTGCCGCTTTCAGTACTTGGCATATGTTGGGTATAAAAAGTCGTAATATCAAACTACGAATACGTGCAAAGAGCAAGAATTTGGCTCCAAAATATATCTCAGGGCCTCGAAATTGAGATATTTGGGATATTTTGTCAACTGCAGGGGAGTTTGTGCAAAATGTGACAAAACGCCGCTTTCAGTATTTCGCGTATGTTGGGTAAAAAGAAGTCGTAATTTTATACTGCGAATACGTGCAGAGAGCCAGGATTTGGCTCCAAAATATGGCTCAGGCCGCGAAATTGGGATGTTGGGATATTTTGAAAACTGCAGGGGATTTTGTGCAAAATGTGACTCACTGCCGTTTTCAGGACTTGGCATATGTTGGGTATAAAAAGTCGTAATTTCAAACTGCGAATACGTGCATAGAGCCAGAATTTGGCTCCAAAATATGGCTCAGGCCTCGAAATTGGGATGTTTGGGATATTTTGAAAACTGCAGGGAGGTTTGGAACATATATGACCAAACGCTGCTTTCAGTACATGGCATATGTTGGGTATAAAAAGTCGTAATTTAAAACTGCCAATACGTGCAGAGAGCCAGTTTTTGGCTCCAAAATATTGCTCAGGCCTCGATATTGAGATTTTTGGGATATTTTGAAAACTGCAGTGAGGTTTGGGACAAATGTGACCAAACGCCGCTTTCATTACTTGGCATATGTTGGGTATAAAAAGTCGTAATATCAAACTGCGAATACGTACAGAGAGCCAGAATTTGGCTCCAAAATATGGCTCAGGCCTCAATATTGGGATGTTTGGGATATTTTGAAAACTGCAGGGAGGTTTTGGACAAATGTGACCAAACGCCGCTTTCAGTACTTCGCATATGTTGGGTATAAAAAAGTCGTAATTTCAAACTGCGAATACGTGCAGAGAGCCAGAATTTGGCTACAAAATATGGCTCAGTCCTCGAAATTTTGATGTTTAAGATATTTTAAAAACTGCAGGGGAATTTGTGCAAAATGTGACTCACTGCCGCTTTCAGTACTTGGCATATGTTGGGTATAAAAAAGTCGTAATTTCAAACTGGGAATACGTGCAGAGAGCCAGAATTTGGCTCCAAAATATATCTCAGGCCTCGAAATTGGGATATTTGGGATATTTTGAAAACTGCAGGGGAGTTTGTGCAAATTGTGACTCACTGCCGCTTGCAGTACTTGGCATATGTTGGATATAAAATTTGTAATTTCAAACTGCGAATGCGTGCAGAGAGCCTGAATTTGGCTCCAAAATATAGCTCAGGCCTCGAAATTGGGATGTTTGATATATTTTAAAAACTGCAGGGGGGTTTGGGACAAATATGACCAAACGCCGCTTTCAGTACTTGGCATATGTTGGGTGTAAAAAAGTCGCAATTTCAAACTGCGAATTCGTGCAAAGAGCCAGAATTTGGCTCCAAAATATGGCTCAGGCTTTGAAATTGGGATGTTCGTGATATTTTGAAAATTGCAGGGGGGATTGGGACAATTGTGACCAAACGCCGTTTTCAGTACTTGGCATATGTTAGGTATAAAAAAGTCGTAATTTCAAACTGCGAATACGTGCAGAGAGCCAGAATTTGGCTCCAAAATATGGCTCAGGTCTCGAAATAGGGAAGTTTGGGATATTTTGAAAACTGTAGGGGGGTTTGGGACAAATATGACCAAACGGCGCTTTCAATACTTGGCATATGTTGGGTATAAAAAAGTCGTAATTTCAAACTGCGAATACGTGCAGAGAGAGCCTGAATTTTGCTCCCAAATATGGCTCAATCCTTAAAATTGGGATATTTTGAAAACTGCAGGGGAATTTGTGCAAAATGTGACTCGATGCCGCTTTCAGTACTTGGCATATGTTGGGTATAAAAAGTCGTAATTTCAAACTGCGAATACGTGCAGAGAGCCTGAATTTGGCCCTAAAATATGGCTCAGGCCTCGAAATTAGGATATTTGGGATATTTTGAAAACTGCAGGGGAATTTGTGCAAAATGTGACTCACTGCCGCTTTCTGTACTTGGCATATGTTGGGTATAAAAAGTCGTAATATCAAACTGCGAATCCGTGCAGAGAGCCAGAATTTGGCTCCAAAATATTGGTCAGGCCTCGATATTGGGATGTTTGGGATATTTTAAACTGCAGGGGAGTTTGTACAAAATGTGACCAAACGCCGATTTCAGTATTTCGCATATGTTGGGTAAAAATAATTCGTAATTTCAAACTGCGAATACGTGCATAGAGTCAGAATTTGGCTCCAAAATATGGCTCAGGGCCTCGAAATTGGGATATTTGGGATATTTTGAAAACTGCAGGGGAATTTGTGCAAAATGTGACTCACTGCCGCTTTCAGTACTTGGCATATGTTGGGTATAAAAAAGTCGTAATTTCAAACTGGGAATACGTGCAGAGAGCCAGAATTTGGCTCCAAAATATATCTCAGGCCTCGAAATTGGGATATTTGGGATATTTTGAAAACTGCAGGGGAGTTTGTGCAAATTGTGACTCACTGCCGCTTGCAGTACTTGGCATATGTTGGATATAAAATTTGTAATTTCAAACTGCGAATGCGTGCAGAGAGCCTGAATTTGGCTCCAAAATATGGCTCAGGCCTCGAAATTGGGATGTTTGATATATTTTAAAAACTGCAGGGGGGTTTGGGACAAATATGACCAAACGCCGCTTTCAGTACTTGGCATATGTTGGGTGTAAAAAAGTCGCAATTTCAAACTGCGAATTCGTGCAAAGAGCCAGAATTTGGCTCCAAAATATGGCTCAGGCTTTGAAATTGGGATGTTCGTGATATTTTGAAAATTGCAGGGGGGATTGGGACAATTGTGACCAAACGCCGTTTTCAGTACTTGGCATATGTTAGGTATAAAAAAGTCGTAATTTCAAACTGCGAATACGTGCAGAGAGCCAGAATTTGGCTCCAAAATATGGCTCAGGTCTCGAAATAGGGAAGTTTGGGATATTTTGAAAACTGTAGGGGGGTTTGGGACAAATATGACCAAACGGCGCTTTCAATACTTGGCATATGTTGGGTATAAAAAAGTCGTAATTTCAAACTGCGAATACGTGCAGAGAGAGCCTGAATTTTGCTCCCAAATATGGCTCAATCCTTAAAATTGGGATATTTTGAAAACTGCAGGGGAATTTGTGCAAAATGTGACTCGATGCCGCTTTCAGTACTTGGCATATGTTGGGTATAAAAAGTCGTAATTTCAAACTGCGAATACGTGCAGAGAGCCTGAATTTGGCCCTAAAATATGGCTCAGGCCTCGAAATTAGGATATTTGGGATATTTTGAAAACTGCAGGGGAATTTGTGCAAAATGTGACTCACTGCCGCTTTCTGTACTTGGCATATGTTGGGTATAAAAAGTCGTAATATCAAACTGCGAATCCGTGCAGAAAGCCAGAATTTGGCTCCAAAATATTGGTCAGGCCTCGATATTGGGATGTTTGGGATATTTTAAACTGCAGGGGAGTTTGTACAAAATGTGACCAAACGCCGATTTCAGTATTTCGCATATGTTGGGTAAAAATAATTCGTAATTTCAAACTGCGAATACGTGCATAGAGTCAGAATTTGGCTCCAAAATATGGCTCAGGGCCTCGAAATTGGGATATTTGGGATATTTTGAAAACTGCAGGGGAGTTTGTGTAAAATGTGACTCACTGCCACTTTCAGGACTTGGCATATGTTGGGTATAAAAAGTCATAATTTAAAACTGCGAATACGTGCAGAGAGCCAGAATTTGGCTCCAAAATATGGCTCAGGCCTCGATATTGGGAAGTATGGGATATTTGGAAAACTGCAGGGAAGTTTGTGCAAAATGTGACTCACTGCCGCTTTTAGTACTTGGCATATGTTGGGTATAAAAAGTCGTAATATCAAACTGCGAATACGTGCAAAGAGCCAGAATTTGGCTCCAAAATATGGGTCAGGCCTCGAAATTGTGATATTTGGGATATTTTGAAAACTGAAAGGGAGTTTGTGCAAAATGTGACAAAATGCCGCTTTCAGTACTTCGCATATGTTGGGTAAAAAAAAGTCGTAATTTTAAACTGCGATTACGTGCAGAGAGCCAGGATTTGGCTCCATAATATGGCTCAGGCCTCGAAATTGGGATGTTTGGGATATTTTGAAAACTGCAGGGGGGATTGGGACAAATGTGACCAAACGCCGCTTTCAGTACTTGGCATATGATGGGTATAAAAAGTCGTAATATCAAACTGCGAAAACGTGCAGAGAGCCAGAATTTGGCTCCAAAATATGGCTCAGGCCTCGATATTGGGATGTTTGGGATATTTTGAAAACTGCAGGGGGGATTGGGACAAATGTGACCAAACGCCGCTTTCAGTACTTGGCATATGTTGGGTATAAAAAGTCGTAATATCAAACTGCGAATACGTGCAGAGAGCCAGAGTTTGGCTCCAAAATATGGCTCAGGCCTCGATATTGGGATGTTTGGGATATTTTGAAAACTGCAGGGGGGATTGGGACAAATGTGACCAAACGCCGCTTTCATTACTTGGCATATGTTGGGTATAAAAAAGTCGTAATATCAAACTGCGAATACGTGCAGAGAGCCAGAATTTGGCTCCAAAATATATCTCAGGGCCTCGAAATTGAGATATTTGGAATATTTTGTAAACTGCAGGGGAGTTTGTGAAAAAGTTTGACAAACTGCCGCTTTCAGGACTTGGCATATGTTGGGTATAAAAATTCGTAATTTAAAACTGCGAATACGTGCAGAGAGCCAGAATTTGGCTCCAAAATATGGCTCAGGCCTCGAAATTGGGAAGTTTGGGATATTTTGAAAACTGCAGGGGAGTTTGTGCAAAATGTGACTCGCTGCCGCTTTCAGTACTTGGCATATGTTGGGTATAAAAAGTCGTAATATCAAACTGCTAATACGTGAAAAGAGCCAGAATTTGGCTCCAAAATATGGCTCAGGCCTCGAAATTGAGAAGTTTGGGATATTTTGAAAACTGCAGGGGAGTTTGTGCAAAATGTGACTCACTGCCGCTTTCAGAACTTGGCATATGTTGGGGATAAAAAAGTCGCAATATCAAACTGCGAATACGTGCAGAGAGCCAGAATTTGGCTCAGGCCTTGAAATTGGGATGTTTGGGATATTTTGAAAACTGCAGGGGGAATTGGGACAAATGTGACCAAACGCCGCTTTCAGTACTTCGCATATGTTGGGTATAAAAAAGTCGTAATTTTAAACTGCGAATACATGCAGAATGCAAGAATTTGGCTCCAAAGTATGGCTCAGGCCTCGAAAAATGGGATGTTTGGGATATTTTGAAAACTGCAGGGGAGTTTGTGCAAAATGTGACTCCCTGCCGCTTTCAGTACTTGGCATATATTGGGTATAAAAAGTCGTCATATCAAACTGCGAATACGTGCATAAAGCCAGAATTTGGCTCCAAAATATGGCTCAGGCCTCGAAATTGGGATGTTTGGGATATTTTAAAAACTGCAGGGAGGTTTGGGACAAATATGACCAAACGCCGCTTTCAGTACTTGGCATATGTTGGGTATAAAAAGTCGTAATTTCAAACTGCGAATACGTTCAGAGAGCCTGAATTTAACTCCAAAATATGGCTCCAGCCTCGAAATTGGGATGTTTTGGATATTTTGAAAACTGCAGGGGAGTTTAAACAAAATGTGACTCATTGCCGCTTTCAGTACTTGGCATATGTTGGGCATAATAAGTCGTAATTTCAAACTGCGAATACGCGCAGAGACAGAATTTGTGCTCTTAAATATGGGTCAGGCCTCGATATTGGGATGTTTGGGATATTTTGAAAACTGCAGGAAGGGATTGGGACAAATATGACCAAACGCCGCTTTCAGTACTTGGCATATGTTGGGTATAAAAAGTCGTAATATAAAACTGCGAATACGTGCAGAGAGCCAGAATTTGGCTCCAAAATATGGCTCAGGTCTCGAAATTGGGAAGTTTCGGATATTTTGAAAACTGCAGGGGAGTTTGTGCAAAATGTGACTCACTGCCGCTTTCAGTACTTGGCATATGTTGGGTAAAAAAAGTCGTAATATCAAACTGCGAATACGTGCATAAAGCCAGAATTTGGCTCCAACATATGGCTCAGGCCTCGATATTGGGATGTTTGGGATATTTTGAAAACTGCACGGGAGTTTGTGCAAAATGTGAACAAACGCCGCTTTCAGTATTTCGCATATGTTGGGTAAAAAAAAGTCGTAATTTCAAACTGCGAATACGTGAAGAGAGCCAGAATTTGGCTCCAAAATATGGCTCAGGGCCTCGAAATTGGAATATTTTGAAAACTGCAGGGGAATTTGTGCAAAATGTGACTCACTGCCGCTTTCAAAACTTGGCATATGTTGGGTATAAAAAGTCGTAATTTCAATCTGCAAATACGTGCAGAAAGCCACAATTTGGATTCAAAATATGGCTCAGGCCTCGATATTGGGATATTTGGAATATTTTGAAAACTGCAGGGGAGTTTGTGCAAAATGTGACTCACTGCCGCTTTCAGTACTTGGCATATGTTGGGTATAAAAAGTCGAAATATCAAACTGCGAATACGTGCATAAAGCCAGAATTCGGCTCCAAAATATGGCTCAGGCCTCGAAATTGGGATGTTTCGGATATTTTTTAAACTGTAGGGAGGTTTCGGACAAATATGACCAAACGCCTCTTCAGTACTTGGCATATGTTGGGTATAAAAAGTCGTAATTTCAAACTGCGAATACGTGCAAAAAGCCAGAATTTGGCTCCAAAATATGGCTCAGGTCTCGAAATTGGATTGTTTCGGATATTTTGTAAACTGTAGGGAGGTTTGGGACAAATATGACCAAATGCTGCTTTCAGTACTTGGCATATGTTGGTATAAAAAGTCGTATTTCAAACTGCGAATACGTGCAGAGAGCCTGAGATTGGCTCTAAAATATGTCTCCGGCCTCGAAATTGGGTTGTTTGGGATATTTTGAAAACTGTAGGGGAGTTTGAGCAAAATGTGACTCACTGCCGCTTTCAGTACTTGGCATATGTTGGGTATAATAAGTCAGAATTTCAAACTGCGAATACGTGCAGAGAGCCAGAATTTGTGCTCCAAAATATGGGTCAGGCCTCGATATTGGGATGTTTGGGATATTTTTAAAACTGAAGGGGGGGATTGGGACAAATGTGACCCAACGCCGCTTTCAGTACTTGGCATATGTTGGGTATAAAAAAGTCGTAATTTTAAACTGCGAATACGTGCAGAGAGCCAGAATTTGGCTCCAAAATATGGGTCAGGCCTCGATATTGGGATGTTTGGGATATTTTGAAAACTGAAGGGGGGGATTGGGACAAATGTGACCCAACGCCGCTTTCAGTACTTAGCATATGTTGGGAATAAAAAATTTGTTATTTCAAACTGCGAATACGTGCAGAGAGCCAGAATTTGGCTCCAAAATATATCTCAGGGCCTCGAAATTAGGATATTGGGGATATTTTGTTAACTGTAGGGGAGTTTGTGCCAAATTTGACTAACTGCCTCTTTCAAGACTTGGCTTATGTTGGGTATAAAAAGTCGTAATTTAAAACTGCGAATACGTGCAGAGAGCCAGAATTTGGCTCCAAAATATGGCTCAGGCCTCGATATTGGGATGTTTGGGATATTTTGAAAACTGCAGGGGAGTTTGTACAAAATGTGACCAAACGCCGATTTCAGTATTTCGCATATGTTGGGTAAAAATAATTTGTAATTTCAAACTGCGAATACGTGCATAGATCCAGAATTTGGCTCCAAAGTATGGCTCAGGGCCTCGAAATTGGGATATTTGGGATATTTTGAAAACTGCAGGGGAGTTTGTGCAAAATGTGACTCACTGCCGCTTTCAGTTCTTGGCATATGTTGGGTATAAAAAGTCGTAATATCAAACTGCGAATACGTGCAAAGAGCCAGAATTTGGCTCCAAAATATGGCTCAGGCCTCGAAATTGGGATGTTTGGGATATTTTAAAAACTGCAGGGAGGTTTGGGACAAATATGACCAAACGCCGCTTTCAGTACTTGGCATATGTTGGGTATAAAAAGTCGTAATTTCAAACTGCGAATACGTTCAGAGAGCCTGAATTTAACTCCAAAATATGGCTCCAGCCTCGAAATTGGGATGTTTTGGATATTTTGAAAACTGCAGGGGAGTTTAAACAAAATGTGACTCATTGCCGCTTTCAGTACTTGGCATATGTTGGGCATAATAAGTCGTAATTTCAAACTGCGAATACGCGCAGAGACAGAATTTGTGCTCTTAAATATGGGTCAGGCCTCGATATTGGGATGTTTGGGATATTTTGAAAACTGCAGGAAGGGATTGGGACAAATATGACCAAACGCCGCTTTCAGTACTTGGCATATGTTGGGTATAAAAAGTCGTAATATAAAACTGCGAATACGTGCAGAGAGCCAGAATTTGGCTCCAAAATATGGCTCAGGTCTCGAAATTGGGAAGTTTCGGATATTTTGAAAACTGCAGGGGAGTTTGTGCAAAATGTGACTCACTGCCGCTTTCAGTACTTGGCATATGTTGGGTAAAAAAAGTCGTAATATCAAACTGCGAATACGTGCATAAAGCCAGAATTTGGCTCCAACATATGGCTCAGGCCTCGATATTGGGATGTTTGGGATATTTTGAAAACTGCACGGGAGTTTGTGCAAAATGTGAACAAACGCCGCTTTCAGTATTTCGCATATGTTGGGTAAAAAAAAGTCGTAATTTCAAACTGCGAATACGTGAAGAGAGCCAGAATTTGGCTCCAAAATATGGCTCAGGGCCTCGAAATTGGAATATTTTGAAAACTGCAGGGGAATTTGTGCAAAATGTGACTCACTGCCGCTTTCAAAACTTGGCATATGTTGGGTATAAAAAGTCGTAATTTCAATCTGCAAATACGTGCAGAAAGCCACAATTTGGATTCAAAATATGGCTCAGGCCTCGATATTGGGATATTTGGAATATTTTGAAAACTGCAGGGGAGTTTGTGCAAAATGTGACTCACTGCCGCTTTCAGTACTTGGCATATGTTGGGTATAAAAAGTCGAAATATCAAACTGCGAATACGTGCATAAAGCCAGAATTCGGCTCCAAAATATGGCTCAGGCCTCGAAATTGGGATGTTTCGGATATTTTTTAAACTGTAGGGAGGTTTCGGACAAATATGACCAAACGCCTCTTCAGTACTTGGCATATGTTGGGTATAAAAAGTCGTAATTTCAAACTGCGAATACGTGCAAAAAGCCAGAATTTGGCTCCAAAATATGGCTCAGGTCTCGAAATTGGATTGTTTCGGATATTTTGTAAACTGTAGGGAGGTTTGGGACAAATATGACCAAATGCTGCTTTCAGTACTTGGCATATGTTGGTATAAAAAGTCGTATTTCAAACTGCGAATACGTGCAGAGAGCCTGAGATTGGCTCTAAAATATGTCTCCGGCCTCGAAATTGGGTTGTTTGGGATATTTTGAAAACTGTAGGGGAGTTTGAGCAAAATGTGACTCACTGCCGCTTTCAGTACTTGGCATATGTTGGGTATAATAAGTCAGAATTTCAAACTGCGAATACGTGCAGAGAGCCAGAATTTGTGCTCCAAAATATGGGTCAGGCCTCGATATTGGGATGTTTGGGATATTTTTAAAACTGAAGGGGGGGATTGGGACAAATGTGACCCAACGCCGCTTTCAGTACTTGGCATATGTTGGGTATAAAAAAGTCGTAATTTTAAACTGCGAATACGTGCAGAGAGCCAGAATTTGGCTCCAAAATATGGGTCAGGCCTCGATATTGGGATGTTTGGGATATTTTGAAAACTGAAGGGGGGGATTGGGACAAATGTGACCCAACGCCGCTTTCAGTACTTAGCATATGTTGGGAATAAAAAATTTGTTATTTCAAACTGCGAATACGTGCAGAGAGCCAGAATTTGGCTCCAAAATATATCTCAGGGCCTCGAAATTAGGATATTGGGGATATTTTGTTAACTGTAGGGGAGTTTGTGCCAAATTTGACTAACTGCCTCTTTCAAGACTTGGCTTATGTTGGGTATAAAAAGTCGTAATTTAAAACTGCGAATACGTGCAGAGAGCCAGAATTTGGCTCCAAAATATGGCTCAGGCCTCGATATTGGGATGTTTGGGATATTTTGAAAACTGCAGGGGAGTTTGTACAAAATGTGACCAAACGCCGATTTCAGTATTTCGCATATGTTGGGTAAAAATAATTTGTAATTTCAAACTGCGAATACGTGCATAGATCCAGAATTTGGCTCCAAAGTATGGCTCAGGGCCTCGAAATTGGGATATTTGGGATATTTTGAAAACTGCAGGGGAGTTTGTGCAAAATGTGACTCACTGCCGCTTTCAGTTCTTGGCATATGTTGGGTATAAAAAGTCGTAATATCAAACTGCGAATACGTGCAAAGAGCCAGAATTTGGCTCCAAAATATGGCTCAGGCCTCAATATTGGGATGTTTGGGATATTTTGAAAACTGCAGTGAGGTTTGGGACAAATGTGACCAAACGCAACTTTCATTACTTGTCATATGTTGGGTATAAAAAGTCGTAATATCAAACTGCCAATACGTGCAGAGAGCCAGAATTTGGCTCCAAAATATGGCTCAGGCCTCGATATTGGGATCTTTGGGATATTTTGAAAACTGCAGGGGCTATTGGGACAAACGTGACCAAACGCCGCTTTCAGTACTTTGCATATGTTGGGTATAAAAAAGTCGTAATTTCAAACTGCGAATACGTGCAGAGAGCCAGAATTTGGCTCCAAAATATGGCTCAGGCCTCGAAATTTGGATGTTTGTGATATTTCGAATACTGCAGGGGAGTTTGTGCAAAATGGCACTCACTGCCGCTTTCAGGACTTGGCATATGTTGGGTATAAAAAGTCGTAATTTCAAACTGCGAATACGTGCATAGAGCCAGAATTTGGCTCCAAAATATGGCTCAGGCCTCGAAATTGGGATGTTTGGGATATTTTGAAAATTGCAGGGGGGATTGGGACAAATGTGACCAAACGCCGCTTTCAGTACTTCGCATATGTTGGGTATAAAAAAGTCGTAATTTCAAACTGCGAATACATGCAGAGAGCCAGAATTTGCCTCCAAGATATAGCTCAGGCCTCGAAATTGGGATGTTTGGGATATTTTGAAAACTGCAGGGAGGTTTTGGACAAATGTGACCAAACGCCGCTTTCAGTACTTCGCATATGTTGGGTATAAAAACGTCGTAATTTCAAACTGCGAATACGTGCAGAGAGCCAGAATTTGGCTACAAAATATGGCTCAGGCCTCGAAATTTTGATGTTTAAGATATTTTAAAAACTGCAGGGGAATTTGTGCAAAATGTGACTCACTGCCGCTTTCAGTACTTGGCATATGTTGGGTATAAAAAAGTCGTAATTTCAAACTGGGAATACGTGCAGAGAGCCAGAATTTGGCTCCAAAATATATCTCAGGCCTCGAAATTGGGATATTTGGGATATTTTGAAAACTGCAGGGGAGTTTGTGCAAATTGTGACTCACTGCCGCTTGCAGTACTTGGCATATGTTGGATATAAAATTTGTAATTTCAAACTGCGAATGCGTGCAGAGAGCCTGAATTTGGCTCCAAAATATGGCTCAGGCCTCGAAATTGGGATGTTTGATATATTTTAAAAACTGCAGGGGGGTTTGGGACAAATATGACCAAACGCCGCTTTCAGTACTTGGCATATGTTGGGTGTAAAAAAGTCGCAATTTCAAACTGCGAATTCGTGCAAAGAGCCAGAATTTGGCTCCAAAATATGGCTCAGGCTTTGAAATTGGGATGTTCGTGATATTTTGAAAATTGCAGGGGGGATTGGGACAATTGTGACCAAACGCCGTTTTCAGTTCTTGGCATATGTTAGGTATAAAAAAGTCGTAATTTCAAACTGCGAATACGTGCAGAGAGCCAGAATTTGGCTCCAAAATATGGCTCAGGTCTCGAAATAGGGAAGTTTGGGATATTTTGAAAACTGCAGGGGGGTTTGGGACAAATATGACCAAACGGCGCTTTCAATATTTGGCATATGTTGGGTATAAAAAAGTCGTAATTTCAAACTGCGAATACGTGCAGAGAGAGCCTGAATTTGGCTCCCAAATATGGCTCAATCCTTAAAATTGGGATATTTTGAAAACTGCAGGGGAGTTTGTGCAAAATGTGACTCGATGCCGCTTTCAGTACTTGGCATATGTTGGGTATAAAAAGTCGTAATTTCAAACTGCGAATACGTGCAGAGAGCCTGAATTTGGCCCTAAAATATGGCTCAGGCCTCGAAATTAGGATATTTGGGATATTTTGAAAACTGCAGGGGAATTTGTGCAAAATGTGACTCACTGCCGCTTTCTGTACTTGGCATATGTTGGGTATAAAAATCGTAATATCAAACTGCGAATCCGTGCAGAGAGCCAGAATTTGGCTCCAAAATATTGGTCAGGCCTCGATATTGGGATGTTTGGGATATTTTAAACTGCAGGGGAGTTTGTACAAAATGTGACCAAACGCCGATTTCAGTATTTCGCATATGTTGGGTAAAAATAATTCGTAATTTCAAACTGCGAATACGTGCATAGAGTCAGAATTTGGCTCCAAAATATGGCTCAGGGCCTCGAAATTGGGATATTTGGGATATTTTGAAAACTGCAGGGGAGTTTGTGCAAAATGTGACTCACTGCCACTTTCAGGACTTGGCATATGTTGGGTATAAAAAGTCATAATTTAAAACTGCGAATACGTGCAGAGAGCCAGAATTTGGCTCCAAAATATGGCTCAGGCCTCGATATTGGGAAGTATGGGATATTTGGAAAACTGCAGGGAAGTTTGTGCAAAATGTGACTCACTGCCGCTTTTAGTACTTGGCATATGTTGGGTATAAAAAGTCGTAATATCAAACTGCGAATACGTGCAAAGAGCCAGAATTTGGCTCCAAAATATGGATCAGGCCTCGAAATTGTGATATTTGGGATATTTTGAAAACTGAAAGGGAGTTTGTGCAAAATGTGACAAAACGCCGCTTTCAGTACTTCGCATATGTTGGGTAAAAAAAAGTCGTAATTTTAAACTGCGAATACGTGCAGAGAGCCAGGATTTGGCTCCATAATATGGCTCAGGCCTCGAAATTGGGATGTTTGGGATATTTTGAAAACTGCAGGGGGGATTGGGACAAATGTGACCAAACGCCGCTTTCAGTACTTGGCATATGATGGGTATAAAAAGTCGTAATATCAAACTGCGAATACGTGCAGAGAGCCAGAATTTGGCTCCAAAATATGGCTCAGGCCTCGATATTGGGATGTTTGGGATATTTTGAAAACTGCAGGGGGGATTGGGACAAATGTGACCAAACGCCGCTTTCAGTACTTGGCATATGTTGGGTATAAAAAGTCGTAATATCAAACTGCGAATACGTGCAGAGAGCCAGAGTTTGGCTCCAAAATATGTCTCGGGCCTCGATATTGGGATGTTTGGGATATTTTGAAAACTGCAGGGGGGATTGGGACAAATGTGACCAAACGCCGCTTTCATTACTTGGCATATGTTGGGTATAAAAAAGTCGTAATATCAAACTGCGAATACGTGCAGAGAGCCAGAATTTGGCTCCAAAATATATCTCAGGGCCTCGAAATTGAGATATTTGGAATATTTTGTAAACTGCAGGGGAGTTTGTGAAAAAGTTTGACAAACTGCCGCTTTCAGGACTTGGCATATGTTGGGTATAAAAATTCGTAATTTAAAACTGCGAATACGTGCAGAGAGCCAGAATTTGGCTCCAAAATATGGCTCAGGCCTCGAAATTGGGAAGTTTGGGATATTTTTAAAACTGCAGGGGAGTTTGTGCAAAATGTGACTCACTACCGCTTTCAGTACTTGGCATACGTTGGGTATAAAAAGTCGTAATATCAAACTGCGAATACGTGAAAAGAGCCAGAATTTGGCTCCAAAATATGGCTCAGGCCTCGAAATTGAGAAGTTTGGGATATTTTGAAAACTGCAGGGGAGTTTGTGCAAAATGTGACTCACTGCCGCTTTCAGAACTTGGCATATGTTGGGGATAAAAAAGTCGCAATATCAAACTGCGAATACGTGCAGAGAGCCAGAATTTGGCTCAGGCCTTGAAATTGGGATGTTTGGGATATTTTGAAAACTGCAGGGGGAATTGGGACAAATGTGACCAAACGCCGCTTTCAGTACTTCGCATATGTTGGGTATAAAAAAGTCGTAATTTTAAACTGCGAATACATGCAGAATGCAAGAATTTGGCTCCAAAGTATGGCTCAGGCCTCGAAAAATGGGATGTTTGGGATATTTTGAAAACTGCAGGGGAGTTTGTGCAAAATGTGACTCCCTGCCGCTTTCAGTACTTGGCATATATTGGGTATAAAAAGTCGTCATATCAAACTGCGAATACGTGCATAAAGCCAGAATTTGGCTCCAAAATATGGCTCAGGCCTCGAAATTGGGATGTTTGGGATATTTTAAAAACTGCAGGGGGGATTGGGACAAATGTGACCAAACGCCGCTTTCAGTACTTGGCATATGATGGGTATAAAAAGTCGTAATATCAAACTGCGAATACGTGCAGAGAGCCAGAATTTGGCTCCAAAATATGGCTCAGGCCTCGATATTGGGATGTTTGGGATATTTTGAAAACTGCAGGGGGGATTGGGACAAATGTGACCAAACGCCGCTTTCAGTACTTGGCATATGTTGGGTATAAAAAGTCGTAATATCAAACTGCTAATACGTGAAAAGAGCCAGAATTTGGCTCCAAAATATGGCTCAGGCCTCGAAATTGAGAAGTTTGGGATATTTTGAAAACTGCAGGGGAGTTTGTGCAAAATGTGACTCACTGCCGCTTTCAGAACTTGGCATATGTTGGGGATAAAAAAGTCGCAATATCAAACTGCGAATACGTGCAGAGAGCCAGAATTTGGCTCAGGCCTTGAAATTGGGATGTTTGGGATATTTTGAAAACTGCAGGGGGAATTGGGACAAATGTGACCAAACGCCGCTTTCAGTACTTCGCATATGTTGGGTATAAAAAAGTCGTAATTTTAAACTGCGAATACATGCAGAATGCAAGAATTTGGCTCCAAAGTATGGCTCAGGCCTCGAAAAATGGGATGTTTGGGATATTTTGAAAACTGCAGGGGAGTTTGTGCAAAATGTGACTCCCTGCCGCTTTCAGTACTTGGCATATATTGGGTATAAAAAGTCGTCATATCAAACTGCGAATACGTGCATAAAGCCAGAATTTGGCTCCAAAATATGGCTCAGGCCTCGAAATTGGGATGTTTGGGATATTTTAAAAACTGCAGGGAGGTTTGGGACAAATATGACCAAACGCCGCTTTCAGTACTTGGCATATGTTGGGTATAAAAAGTCGTAATTTCAAACTGCGAATACGTTCAGAGAGCCTGAATTTAACTCCAAAATATGGCTCCAGCCTCGAAATTGGGATGTTTTGGATATTTTGAAAACTGCAGGGGAGTTTGTGCAAAATGTGACTCGATGCCGCTTTCAGTACTTGGCATATGTTGGGTATAAAAAGTCGTAATTTCAAACTGCGAATACGTGCAGAGAGCCTGAATTTGGCCCTAAAATATGGCTCAGGCCTCCAAATTAGGATATTTGGGATATTTTGAAAACTGCAGGGGAATTTGTGCAAAATGTGACTCACTGCCGCTTTCTGTACTTGGCATATGTTGGGTATAAAAATCGTAATATCAAACTGCGAATCCGTGCAGAGAGCCAGAATTTGGCTCCAAAATATTGGTCAGGCCTCGATATTGGGATGTTTGGGATATTTTAAACTGCAGGGGAGTTTGTACAAAATGTGACCAAACGCCGATTTCAGTATTTCGCATATGTTGGGTAAAAATAATTCGTAATTTCAAACTGCGAATACGTGCATAGAGTCAGAATTTGGCTCCAAAATATGGCTCAGGGCCTCGAAATTGGGATATTTGGGATATTTTGAAAACTGCAGGGGAGTTTGTGCAAAATGTGACTCACTGCCACTTTCAGGACTTGGCATATGTTGGGTATAAAAAGTCATAATTTAAAACTGCGAATACGTGCAGAGAGCCAGAATTTGGCTCCAAAATATGGCTCAGGCCTCGATATTGGGAAGTATGGGATATTTGGAAAACTGCAGGGAAGTTTGTGCAAAATGTGACTCACTGCCGCTTTTAGTACTTGGCATATGTTGGGTATAAAAAGTCGTAATATCAAACTGCGAATACGTGCAAAGAGCCAGAATTTGGCTCCAAAATATGGATCAGGCCTCGAAATTGTGATATTTGGGGTATTTTGAAAACTGAAAGGGAGTTTGTGCAAAATGTGACAAAACGCCGCTTTCAGTACTTCGCATATGTTGGGTAAAAAAAAGTCGTAATTTTAAACTGCGAATACGTGCAGAGAGCCAGGATTTGGCTCCATAATATGGCTCAGGCCTCGAAATTGGGATGTTTGGGATATTTTGAATACTGCAGGGGGGATTGGGACAAATGTGACCAAACGCCGCTTTCAGTACTTGGCATATGATTGGTATAAAAAGTCGTAATATCAAACTGCGAATACGTGCAGAGAGCCAGAATTTGGCTCCAAAATATGGCTCAGGCCTCGATATTGGGATGTTTGGGATATTTTGAAAACTGCAGGGGGGATTGGGACAAATGTGACCAAACGCCGCTTTCAGTACTTGGCATATGTTGGGTATAAAAAGTCGTAATATCAAACTGCGAATACGTGCAGAGAGCCAGAGTTTGGCTCCAAAATATGGCTCGGGCCTCGATATTGGGATGTTTGGGATATTTTGAAAACTGCAGGGGGGATTGGGACAAATGTGACCAAACGCCGCTTTCATTACTTGGCATATGTTGGGTATAAAAAAGTCGTAATATCAAACTGCGAATACGTGCAGAGAGCCAGAATTTGGCTCCAAAATATATCTCAGGGCCTCGAAATTGAGATATTTGGAATATTTTGTAAACTGCAGGGGAGTTTGTGAAAAAGTTTGAAAACTGCCGCTTTCAGGACTTGGCATATGTTGGGTATAAAAATTCGTAATTTAAAACTGCGAATACGTGCAGAGAGCCAGAATTTGGCTCCAAAATATGGCTCAGGCCTCGAAATTGGGAAGTTTGGGATATTTTTAAAACTGCAGGGGAGTTTGTGCAAAATGTGACTCACTGCCGCTTTCAGTACTTGGCATATGTTGGGTATAAAAAGTCGCAATATCAAACTGCGAATACGTGAAAAGAGCCAGAATTTGGCTCCAAAATATGGCTCAGGCCTCGAAATTGGGAAGTTTGGGATATTTTGAAAACTGCAGGGGAGTTTGTGCAAAATGTGACTCACTGCCGCTTTCAGAACTTGGCATATGTTGGGGATAAAAAAGTCGCAATATCAAACTGCGAATACGTGCAGAGAGCCAGAATTTGGCTCAGGCCTTGAAATTGGGATGTTTGGGATATTTTGAAAACTGCAGGGGGAATTGGGACAAATGTGACCAAACGCCGCTTTCAGTACTTCGCATATGTTGGGTATAAAAAAGTCGTAATTTTAAACTGCGAATACATGCAGAATGCAAGAATTTGGCTCCAAAGTATGGCTCAGGCCTCGAAAAATGGGATGTTTGGGATATTTTGAAAACTGCAGGGGAGTTTGTGCAAAATGTGACTCCCTGCCGCTTTCAGTACTTGGCATATATTGGGTATAAAAAGTCGTCATATCAAACTGCGAATACGTGCATAAAGCCAGAATTTGGCTCCAAAATATGGCTCAGGCCTCGAAATTGGGATGTTTGGGATATTTTAAAAACTGCAGGGGGGATTGGGACAAATGTGACCAAACGCCGCTTTCAGTACTTGGCATATGATGGGTATAAAAAGTCGTAATATCAAACTGCGAATACGTGCAGAGAGCCAGAATTTGGCTCCAAAATATGGCTCAGGCCTCGATATTGGGATGTTTGGGATATTTTGAAAACTGCAGGGGGGATTGGGACAAATGTGACCAAACGCCGCTTTCCGTACTTGGCATATGTTGGGTATAAAAAGTCGTAATATCAAACTGCTAATACGTGAAAAGAGCCAGAATTTGGCTCCAAAATATGGCTCAGGCCTCGAAATTGAGAAGTTTGGGATATTTTGAAAACTGCAGGGGAGTTTGTGCAAAATGTGACTCACTGCCGCTTTCAGAACTTGGCATATGTTGGGGATAAAAAAGTCGCAATATCAAACTGCGAATACGTGCAGAGAGCCAGAATTTGGCTCAGGCCTTGAAATTGGGATGTTTGGGATATTTTGAAAACTGCAGGGGGAATTGGGACAAATGTGACCAAACGCCGCTTTCAGTACTTCGCATATGTTGGGTATAAAAAAGTCGTAATTTTAAACTGCGAATACATGCAGAATGCAAGAATTTGGCTCCAAAGTATGGCTCAGGCCTCGAAAAATGGGATGTTTGGGATATTTTGAAAACTGCAGGGGAGTTTGTGCAAAATGTGACTCCCTGTCGCTTTCAGTACTTGGCATATATTGGGTATAAAAAGTCGTCATATCAAACTGCGAATACGTGCATAAAGCCAGAATTTGGCTCCAAAATATGGCTCAGGCCTCGAAATTGGGATGTTTGGGATATTTTAAAAACTGCAGGGAGGTTTGGGACAAATATGACCAAACGCCGCTTTCAGTACTTGGCATATGTTGGGTATAAAAAGTCGTAATTTCAAACTGCGAATACGTTCAGAGAGCCTGAATTTAACTCCAAAATATGGCTCCAGCCTCGAAATTGGGATGTTTTGGATATTTTGAAAACTGCAGGGGAGTTTGAGCAAAATGTGACTCATTGCCGCTTTCAGTACTTGTCATATGTTGGGCATAATAAGTCGTAATTTCAAACTGCGAATACGCGCAGAGACAGAATTTGTGCTCTTAAATATGGGTCAGGCCTCGATATTGGGATGTTTGGGATATTTTGAAAACTGCAGGAAGGGATTGGGACAAATATGACCAAACGCCGCTTTCAGTACTTGGCATATGTTGGGTATAAAAAGTCGTAATATCAAACTGCGAATACGTGCAGAGAGCCAGAATTTGGCTCCAAAATATGGCTCAGGTCTCGAAATTGGGAAGTTTCGGATATTTTGAAAACTGCAGGGGAGTTTGTGCAAAATGTGACTCACTGCCGCTTTCAGGACTTGGCAAATGTTGGGTATAAAAAGTCGTAATTTAAAACTGCGAAAACGTGCAGAGAGCCAGAATTTGGCTCCAAAATATGGCTCAGGTCTCGAAATTGGGAAGTTTCGGATATTTTGAAAACTGCAGGGGAGTTTGTGCAAAATGTGACTCACTGCCGCTTTCAGTACTTGGCATATGTTGGGTAAAAAAAGTCGTAATATCAAACTGCGAATACGTGCATAAAGCCAGAATTTGGCTCCAACATATGGCTCAGGTCTCGATATTGGGATGTTTGGGATATTTTGAAAACTGCACGGGAGTTTGTGCAAAATGTGAACAAACGCCGCTTTCAGTATTTCGCATATGTTGGGTAAAAAAAAGTCGTAATTTCAAACTGCGAATACGTGAAGAGAGCCAGAATTTGGCTCCAAAATATGGCTCAGGGCCTCGAAATTGGAATATTTTGAAAACTGCAGGGGAATTTGTGCAAAATGTGACTCACTGCCGCTTTCAAAACTTGGCATATGTTGGGTATAAAAAGTCGTAATTTCAATCTGCAAATACGTGCAGAAAGCCACAATTTGGATTCAAAATATGGCTCAGGCCTCGATATTGGGATATTTGGAATATTTTGAAAACTGCAGGGGAGTTTGTGCAAAATGTGACTCACTGCCGCTTTCAGTACTTGGCATATGTTGGGTATAAAAAGTCGAAATATCAAACTGCGAATACGTGCATAAAGCCAGAATTTGGCTCCAAAATATGGCTCAGGCCTCGAAATTGGGATGTTTCGGATATTTTTTAAACTGTAGGGAGGTTTCGGACAAATATGACCAAACGCCTCTTCAGTACTTGGCATATGTTGGGTATAAAAAGTCGTAATTTCAAACTGCGAATACGTGCAAAAAGCCAGAATTTGGCTCCAAAATATGGCTCAGGTCTCGAAATTGGATTGTTTCGGATATTTTGTAAACTGTAGGGAGGTTTGGGACAAATATGACCAAATGCTGCTTTCAGTACTTGGCATATGTTGGTATAAAAAGTCGTATTTCAAACTGCGAATACGTGCAGAGAGCCTGAGATTGGCTCTAAAATATGTCTCCGGCCTCGAAATTGGGTTGTTTGGGATATTTTGAAAACTGTAGGGGAGTTTGAGCAAAATGTGACTCACTGCCGCTTTCAGTACTTGGCATATGTTGGGTATAATAAGTCAGAATTTCAAACTGCGAATACGTGCAGAGAGCCAGAATTTGTGCTCCAAAATATGGGTCAGGCCTCGATATTGGGATGTTTGGGATATTTTTAAAACTGAAGGGGGGGATTGGGACAAATGTGACCCAACGCCGCTTTCAGTACTTGGCATATGTTGGGTATAAAAAAGTCGTAATTTTAAACTGCGAATACGTGCAGAGAGCCAGAATTTGGCTCCAAAATATGGGTCAGGCCTCGATATTGGGATGTTTGGGATATTTTGAAAACTGAAGGGGGGGATTGGGACAAATGTGACCCAACGCCGCTTTCAGTACTTAGCATATGTTGGGAATAAAAAATTTGTTATTTCAAACTGCGAATACGTGCAGAGAGCCAGAATTTGGCTCCAAAATATATCTCAGGGCCTCGAAATTAGGATATTGGGGATATTTTGTTAACTGCAGGGGAGTTTGTGCCAAATTTGACTAACTGCCTCTTTCAAGACTTGGCTTATGTTGGGTATAAAAAGTCGTAATTTAAAACTGCGAATACGTGCAGAGAGCCAGAATTTGGCTCCAAAATATGGCTCAGGCCTCGATATTGGGATGTTTGGGATATTTTGAAAACTGCAGGGGAGTTTGTACAAAATGTGACCAAACGCCGATTTCAGTATTTCGCATATGTTGGGTAAAAATAATTTGTAATTTCAAACTGCGAATACGTGCATAGATCCAGAATTTGGCTCCAAAGTATGGCTCAGGGCCTCGAAATTGGGATATTTGGGATATTTTGAAAACTGCAGGGGAGTTTGTGCAAAATGTGACTCACTGCCGCGTTCAGTTCTTGGCATATGTTGGGTATAAAAAGTCGTAATATCAAACTGCGAATACGTGCAAAGAGCCAGAATTTGGCTCCAAAATATGGCTCAGGCCTCAATATTGGGATGTTTGGGATATTTTGAAAACTGCAGTGAGGTTTGGGACAAATGTGACCAAACGCAACTTTCATTACTTGTCATATGTTGGGTATAAAAAGTCGTAATATCAAACTGCCAATACATGCAGAGAGCCAGAATTTGGCTCCAAAATATGGCTCAGGCCTCGATATTGGGATCTTTGGGATATTTTGAAAACTGCAGGGGGTATTGGGACAAACGTGACCAAACGCCGCTTTCAGTACTTTGCATATGTTGGGTATAAAAAAGTCGTAATTTCAAACTGCGAATACGTGCAGAGAGCCAGAATTTGGCTCCAAAATATGGCTCAGGCCTCGAAATTTGGATGTTTGTGATATTTCGAATACTGCAGGGGAGTTTGTGCAAAATGTCACTCACTGCCGCTTTCAGGACTTGGCATATGTTGGGTATAAAAAGTCGTAATTTCAAACTGCGAATACGTGCATAGAGCCAGAATTTGGCTCCAAAATATGGCTCAGGCCTCGAAATTGGGATGTTTGGGATATTTTGAAAATTGCAGGGGGGATTGGGACAAATGTGACCAAACGCCGCTTTCAGTACTTCGCATATGTTGGGTATAAAAAAGTCGTAATTTCAAACTGCGAATACATGCAGAGAGCCAGAATTTGCCTCCAAGATATAGCTCAGGCCTCGAAATTGGGATGTTTGGGATATTTTGAAAACTGCAGGGAGGTTTTGGACAAATGTGACCAAACGCCGCTTTCAGTACTTCGCATATGTTGTTTATAAAAAAGTCGTAATTTCAAACTGCGAATACGTGCAGAGAGCCAGAATTTGGCTACAAAATATGGCTCAGGCCTCGAAATTTTGATGTTTAAGATATTTTAAAAACTGCAGGGGAATTTGTGCAAAATGTGACTCACTGCCGCTTTCAGTACTTGGCATATGTTGGGTATAAAAAAGTCGTAATTTCAAACTGGGAATACGTGCAGAGAGCCAGAATTTGGCTCCAAAATATATCTCAGGCCTCGAAATTGGGATATTTGGGATATTTTGAAAACTGCAGGGGAGTTTGTGCAAATTGTGACTCACTGCCGCTTGCAGTACTTGGCATATGTTGGATATAAAATTTGTAATTTCAAACTGCGAATGCGTGCAGAGAGCCTGAATTTGGCTCCAAAATATGGCTCAGGCCTCGAAATTGGGATGTTTGATATATTTTAAAAACTGCAGGGGGGTTTGGGACAAATATGACCAAACGCCGCTTTCAGTACTTGGCATATGTTGGGTGTAAAAAAGTCGCAATTTCAAACTGCGAATTCGTGCAAAGAGCCAGAATTTGGCTCCAAAATATGGCTCAGGCTTTGAAATTGGGATGTTCGTGATATTTTGAAAATTGCAGGGGGGATTGGGACAATTGTGACCAAACGCCGTTTTCAGTACTTGGCATATGTTAGGTATAAAAAAGTCGTAATTTCAAACTGCGAATACGTGCAGAGAGCCAGAATTTGGCTCCAAAATATGGCTCAGGTCTCGAAATAGGGAAGTTTGGGATATTTTGAAAACTGCAGGGGGGTTTGGGACAAATATGACCAAACGGCGCTTTCAATATTTGGCATATGTTGGGTATAAAAAAGTCGTAATTTCAAACTGCAAATACGTGCAGAGAGAGCCTGAATTTGGCTCCCAAATATGGCTCAATCCTTAAAATTGGGATATTTTGAAAACTGCAGGGGAGTTTGTGCAAAATGTGACTCGATGCCGCTTTCAGTACTTGGCATATGTTGGGTATAAAAAGTCGTAATTTCAAACTGCGAATACGTGCAGAGAGCCTGAATTTGGCCCTAAAATATGGCTCAGGCCTCGAAATTAGGATATTTGGGATATTTTGAAAACTGCAGGGGAATTTGTGCAAAATGTGACTCACTGCCGCTTTCTGTACTTGGCATATGTTGGGTATAAAAATCGTAATATCAAACTGCGAATCCGTGCAGAGAGCCAGAATTTGGCTCCAAAATATTGGTCAGGCCTCGATATTGGGATGTTTGGGATATTTTAAACTGCAGGGGAGTTTGTACAAAATGTGACCAAACGCCGATTTCAGTATTTCGCATATGTTGGGTAAAAATAATTCGTAATTTCAAACTGCGAATACGTGCATAGAGTCAGAATTTGGCTCCAAAATATGGCTCAGGGCCTCGAAATTGGGATATTTGGGATATTTTGAAAACTGCAGGGGAGTTTGTGCAAAATGTGACTCACTGCCACTTTCAGGACTTGGCATATGTTGGGTATAAAAAGTCATAATTTAAAACTGCGAATACGTGCAGAGAGCCAGAATTTGGCTCCAAAATATGGCTCAGGCCTCGATATTGGGAAGTATGGGATATTTGGAAAACTGCAGGGAAGTTTGTGCAAAATGTGACTCACTGCCGCTTTTAGTACTTGGCATATGTTGGGTATAAAAAGTCGTAATATCAAACTGCGAATACGTGCAAAGAGCCAGAATTTGGCTCCAAAATATGGATCAGGCCTCGAAATTGTGATATTTGGGATATTTTGAAAACTGAAAGGGAGTTTGTGCAAAATGTGACAAAACGCCGCTTTCAGTACTTCGCATATGTTGGGTAAAAAAAAGTCGTAATTTTAAACTGCGAATACGTGCAGAGAGCCAGGATTTGGCTCCATAATATGGCTCAGGCCTCGAAATTGGGATGTTTGGGATATTTTGAAAACTGCAGGGGGGATTGGGACAAATGTGACCAAACGCCGCTTTCAGTACTTGGCATATGATGGGTATAAAAAGTCGTAATATCAAACTGCGAATACGTGCAGAGAGCCAGAATTTGGCTCCAAAATATGGCTCAGGCCTCGATATTGGGATGTTTGGGATATTTTGAAAACTGCAGGGGGGATTGGGACAAATGTGACCAAACGCCGCTTTCAGTACTTGGCATATGTTGGGTATAAAAAGTCGTAATATCAAACTGCGAATACGTGCAGAGAGCCAGAGTTTGGCTCCAAAATATGGCTCGGGCCTCGATATTGGGATGTTTGGGATATTTTGAAAACTGCAGGGGGGATTGGGACAAATGTGACCAAACGCCGCTTTCATTACTTGGCATATGTTGGGTATAAAAAAGTCGTAATATCAAACTGCGAATACGTGCAGAGAGCCAGAATTTGGCTCCAAAATATATCTCAGGGCCTCGAAATTGAGATATTTGGAATATTTTGTAAACTGCAGGGGAGTTTGTGAAAAAGTTTGACAAACTGCCGCTTTCAGGACTTGGCATATGTTGGGTATAAAAATTCGTAATTTAAAACTGCGAATACGTGCAGAGAGCCTGAATTTGGCTCCAAAATATGGCTCAGGCCTCGAAATTGGGAAGTTTGGGATATTTTTAAAACTGCAGGGGAGTTTGTGCAAAATGTGACTCACTGCCGCTTTCAGTACTTGGCATATGTTGGGTATAAAAAGTCGTAATATCAAACTGCGAATACGTGAAAAGAGCCAGAATTTGGCTCCAAAATATGGCTCAGGCCTCGAAATTGAGAAGTTTGGGATATTTTGAAAACTGCAGGGGAGTTTGTGCAAAATGTGACTCACTGCCGCTTTCAGAACTTGGCATATGTTGGGGATAAAAAAGTCGCAATATCAAACTGCGAATACGTGCAGAGAGCCAGAATTTGGCTCAGGCCTTGAAATTGGGATGTTTGGGATATTTTGAAAACTGCAGGGGGAATTGGGACAAATGTGACCAAACGCCGCTTTCAGTACTTCGCATATGTTGGGTATAAAAAAATCGTAATTTTAAACTGCGAATACATGCAGAATGCAAGAATTTGGCTCCAAAGTATGGCTCAGGCCTCGAAAAATGGGATGTTTGGGATATTTTGAAAACTGCAGGGGAGTTTGTGCAAAATGTGACTCCCTGCCGCTTTCAGTACTTGGCATATATTGGGTATAAAAAGTCGTCATATCAAACTGCGAATACGTGCATAAAGCCAGAATTTGGCTCCAAAATATGGCTCAGGCCTCGAAATTGGGATGTTTGGGATATTTTAAAAACTGCAGGGGGGATTGGGACAAATGTGACCAAACGCCGCTTTCAGTACTTGGCATATGATGGGTATAAAAAGTCGTAATATCAAACTGCGAATACGTGCAGAGAGCCAGAATTTGGCTCCAAAATATGGCTCAGGCCTCGATATTGGGATGTTTGGGATATTTTGAAAACTGCAGGGGGGATTGGGACAAATGTGACCAAACGCCGCTTTCAGTACTTGGCATATGTTGGGAATAAAAAGTCGTAATATCAAACTGCGAATACGTGCAGAGAGCCAGAGTTTGGCTCCAAAATATGGCTCAGGCCTCGATATTGGGATGTTTGGGATATTTTGAGAACTGCAGGGGGGATTGGGACAAATGTGACCAAACGCCGCTTTCATTACTTGGCATATGTTGGGTATAAAAAAGTCGTAATATCAAACTGCGAATACGTGCAGAGAGCCAGAATTTGGCTCCAAAATATATCTCAGGGCCTCGAAATTGAGATATTTGGAGTATTTTGTAAACTGTAGGGGAGTTTGTAAAAAAGTTTGACAAACTGCCGCTTTCAGGACTTGGCATATGTTGGGTATAAAAATTCGTAATTTAAAACTGCGAATACGTGCAGAGAGCCAGAATTTGGCTCCAAAATATGGCTCAGGCCTCGAAATTGGGAAGTTTGGGATATTTTGAAAACTGCAGGGGAGTTTGTGCAAAATGTGACTCGCTGCCGCTTTCAGTACTTGGCATATGTTGGGTATAAAAAGTCGTAATATCAAACTGCGAATACGTGAAAAGAGCCAGAATTTGGCTCCAAAATATGGCTCAGGCCTCGAAATTGAGAAGTTTGGGATATTTTGAAAACTGCAGGGGAGTTTGTGCAAAATGTGACTCACTGCCGCTTTCAGAACTTGGCATATGTTGGGGATAAAAAAGTCGCAATATCAAACTGCGAATACGTGCAGAGAGCCAGAATTTGGCTCAGGCCTTGAAATTGGGATGTTTGGGATATTTTGAAAACTGCAGGGGGAATTGGGACAAATGTGACCAAACGCCGCTTTCATTACTTCGCATATGTTGGGTATAAAAAAGTCGTAATTTTAAACTGCGAATACATGCAGAATGCAAGAATTTGGCTCCAAAGTATGGCTCAGGCCTCGAAAAATGGGATGTTTGGGATATTTTGAAAACTGCAGGGGAGTTTGTGCAAAATGTGACTCCCTGCCGCTTTCAGTACTTGGCATATATTGGGTATAAAAAGTCGTCATATGAAACTGCGAATACGTGCATAAAGCCAGAATTTGGCTCCAAAATATGGCTCAGGCCTCGAAATTGGGATGTTTGGGATATTTTAAAAACTGCAGGGAGGTTTGGGACAAATATGACCAAACGCCGCTTTCAGTACTTGGCATATGTTGGGTATAAAAAGTCGTAATTTCAAACTGCGAATACGTTCAGAGAGCCTGAATTTAACTCCAAAATATGGCTCCAGCCTCGAAATTGGGATGTTTTGGATATTTTGAAAACTGCAGGGGAGTTTGAGCAAAATGTGACTCATTACCGCTTTCAGTACTTGGCATATGTTGGGCATAATAAGTCGTAATTTCAAACTGCGAATACGCGCAGAGACAGAATTTGTGCTCTTAAATATGGGTCAGGCCTCGATATTGGGATGTTTGGGATATTTTGAAAACTGCAGGAAGGGATTGGGACAAATATGACCAAACGCCGCTTTCAGTACTTGGCATATGTTGGGTATAAAAAGTCGTAATATCAAACTGCGAATACGTGCAGAGAGCCAGAATTTGGCTCCAAAATATATCTCAGGGCCTCGAAGTTGGGATATTTGGGATATTTTGTAAACTGCAGGGGAGTTTGTGCAAAATGTGACTCACTGCCGCTTTCAGGACTTGGCAAATGTTGGGTATAAAAAGTCGTAATTTAAAACTGCGAAAACGTGCAGAGAGCCAGAATTTGGCTCCAAAATATGGCTCAGGTCTCGAAATTGGGAAGTTTCGGATATTTTGAAAACTGCAGGGGAGTTTGTGCAAAATGTGAACAAACGCCGCTTTCAGTATTTCGCATATGTTGGGTAAAAAAAAGTCGTAATTTCAAACTGCGAATACGTGAAGAGAGCCAGAATTTGGCTCCAAAATATGGCTCAGGGCCTCGAAATTGGAATATTTTGAAAACTGCAGGGGAATTTGTGCAAAATGTGACTCACTGCCGCTTTCAAAACTTGGCATATGTTGGGTATAAAAAGTCGTAATTTCAATCTGCAAATACGTGCAGAAAGCCACAATTTGGATTCAAAATATGGCTCAGGCCTCGATATGGAGATATTTGGAATATTTTGAAAACTGCAGGGGAGTTTGTGCAAAATGTGACTCACTGCCGCTTTCAGTACTTGCCATATGTTGGGTATAAAAAGTCGAAATATCAAACTGCGAATACGTGCATAAAGCCAGAATTTGGCTCCAAAATTTGGCTCAGGCCTCGAAATTGGGATGTTTCGGATATTTTTTAAACTGTAGGGAGGTTTCGGACAAATATGACCAAACGCCTCTTCAGTACTTGGCATATGTTGGGTATAAAAAGTCGTAATTTCAAACTGCGAATACGTGCAAAAAGCCAGAATTTGGCTCCAAAATATGGCTCAGGTCTCGAAATTGGATTGTTTCGGATATTTTGTAAACTGTAGGGAGGTTTGGGACAAATATGACCAAATGCTGCTTTCAGTACTTGGCATATGTTGGTATAAAAAGTCGTATTTCAATCTGCGAATACGTGCAGAGAGCCTGAGATTGGCTCTAAAATATGTCTCCGGCCTCGAAATTGGGTTGTTTGGGATATTTTGAAAACTGTAGGGGAGTTTGAGCAAAATGTGACTCACTGCCGCTTTCAGTACTTGGCATATGTTGGGTATAATAAGTCAGAATTTCAAACTGCGAATACGTGCAGAGAGCCAGAATTTGTGCTCCAAAATATGGGTCAGGCCTCGATATTGGGATGTTTGGGATATTTTTAAAACTGAAGGGGGGGATTGGGACAAATGTGACCCAACGCCGCTTTCAGTACTTGGCATATGTTGGGTATAAAAAAGTCGTAATTTTAAACTGCGAATACGTGCAGAGAGCCAGAATTTGGCTCCAAAATATGGGTCAGGCCTCGATATTGGGATGTTTGGGATATTTTGAAAACTGAAGGGGGGGATTGGGACAAATGTGACCCAACGCCGCTTTCAGTACTTAGCATATGTTGGGAATAAAAAATTTGTTATTTCAAACTGCGAATACGTGCAGAGAGCCAGAATTTGGCTCCAAAATATATCTCAGGGCCTCGAAATTAGGATATTGGGGATATTTTGTTAACTGCAGGGGAGTTTGTGCCAAATTTGACTAACTGCCTCTTTCAAGACTTGGCTTATGTTGGGTATAAAAAGTCGTAATTTAAAACTGCGAATACGTGCAGAGAGCCAGAATTTGGCTCCAAAATATGGCTCAGGCCTCGATATTGGGATGTTTGGGATATTTTGAAAACTGCAGGGGAGTTTGTACAAAATGTGACCAAACGCCGATTTCAGTATTTCGCATATGTTGGGTAAAAATAATTTGTAATTTCAAACTGCGAATACGTGCATAGATCCAGAATTTGGCTCCAAAGTATGGCTCAGGGCCTCGAAATTGGGATATTTGGGATATTTTGAAAACTGCAGGGGAGTTTGTGCAAAATGTGACTCACTGCCGCTTTCAGTTCTTGGCATATGTTGGGTATAAAAAGTCGTAATATCAAACTGCGAATACGTGCAAAGAGCCAGAATTTGGCTCCAAAATATGGCTCAGGCCTCAATATTGGGATGTTTGGGATATTTTGAAAACTGCAGTGAGGTTTGGGACAAATGTGACCAAACGCAACTTTCATTACTTGTCATATGTTGGGTATAAAAAGTCGTAATATCAAACTGCCAATACGTGCAGAGAGCCAGAATTTGGCTCCAAAATATGGCTCAGGCCTCGATATTGGGATCTTTGGGATATTTTGAAAACTGCAGGGGGTATTGGGACAAACGTGACCAAACGCCGCTTTCAGTACTTTGCATATGTTGGGTATAAAAAAGTCGTAATTTCAAACTGCGAATACGTGCAGAGAGCCAGAATTTGGCTCCAAAATATGGCTCAGGCCTCGAAATTTGGATGTTTGTGATATTTCGAATACTGCAGGGGAGTTTGTGCAAAATGTCACTCACTGCCGCTTTCAGGACTTGGCATATGTTGGGTATAAAAAGTCGTAATTTCAAACTGCGAATACGTGCATAGTGCCAGAATTTGGCTCCAAAATATGGCTCAGGCCTCGAAATTGGGATGTTTGGGATATTTTGAAAATTGCAGGGGGGATTGGGACAAATGTGACCAAACGCCGCTTTCAGTACTTCGCATATGTTGGGTATAAAAAAGTCGTAATTTCAAACTGCGAATACATGCAGAGAGCCAGAATTTGCCTCCAAGATATAGCTCAGGCCTCGAAATTGGGATGTTTGGGATATTTTGAAAACTGCAGGGAGGTTTTGGACAAATGTGACCAAACGCCGCTTTCAGTACTTCGCATATGTTGGGTATAAAAAAGTCGTAATTTCAAACTGCGAATACGTGCAGAGAGCCAGAATTTGGCTACAAAATATGGCTCAGGCCTCGAAATTGGGATATTTGGGATATTTTGAAAACTGCAGGGGAGTTTGTGCAAATTGTGACTCACTGCCGCTTGCAGTACTTGGCATATGTTGGATATAAAATTTGTAATTTCAAACTGCGAATGCGTGCAGAGAGCCTGAATTTGGCTCCAAAATATGGCTCAGGCCTCGAAATTGGGATGTTTGATATATTTTAAAAACTGCAGGGGGGTTTGGGACAAATATGAACAAACGCCGCTTTCAGTACTTGGCATATGTTGGGTGTAAAAAAGTCGCAATTTCAAACTGCGAATTCGTGCAAAGAGCCAGAATTTGGCTCCAAAATATGGCTCAGGCTTTAAAATTGGGATGTTCGTGATATTTTGAAAATTGCAGGGGGGATTGGGACAATTGTGACCAAACGCCGTTTTCAGTACTTGGCATATGTTAGGTATAAAAAAGTCGTAATTTCAAACTGCGAATACGTGCAGAGAGCCAGAATTTGGCTCCAAAATATGGCTCAGGTCTCGAAATAGGGAAGTTTGGGATATTTTGAAAACTGCAGGGGGGTTTGGGACAAATATGACCAAACGGCGCTTTCAATATTTGGCATATGTTGGGTATAAAAAAGTCGTAATTTCAAACTGCGAATACGTGCAGAGAGAGCCTGAATTTGGCTCCCAAATATGGCTCAATCCTTAAAATTGGGATATTTTGAAAACTGCAGGGGAGTTTGTGCAAAATGTGACTCGATGCCGCTTTCAGTACTTGGCATATGTTGGGTATAAAAAGTCGTAATTTCAAACTGCGAATACGTGCAGAGAGCCTGAATTTGGCCCTAAAATATGGCTCAGGCCTCGATATTAGGATATTTGGGATATTTTGAAAACTGCAGGGGAATTTGTGCAAAATGTGACTCACTGCCGCTTTCTGTACTTGGCATATGTTGGGTATAAAAATTGTAATATCAAACTGCGAATCCGTGCAGAGAGCCAGAATTTGGCTCCAAAATATTGGTCAGGCCTCGATATGGGGATGTTTGGGATATTTTAAACTGCAGGGGAGTTTGTACAAAATGTGACCAAACGCCGATTTCAGTATTTCGCATATGTTGGGTAAAAATAATTCGTAATATCAAACTGCGAATACGTGCATAGAGTCAGAATTTGGCTCCAAAATATGGCTCAGGGCCTCGAAATTGGGATATTTGGGATATTTTGAAAACTGCAGGGGAGTTTGTGCAAAATGTGACTCACTGCCACTTTCAGGACTTGGCATATGTTGGGTATAAAAAGTCATAATTTAAAACTGCGAATACGTGCAGAGAGCCAGAATTTGGCTCCAAAATATGGCTCAGGCCTCGATATTGGGAAGTATGGGATATTTGGAAAACTGCAGGGAAGTTTGTGCAAAATGTGACTCACTGCCGCTTTTAGTACTTGGCATATGTTGGGTATAAAAAGTCGTAATATCAAACTGCGAATACGTGCAAAGAGCCAGAATTTGGCTCCAAAATATGGGTCAGGCCTCGAAATTGTGATATTTGGGATATTTTGAAAACTGAAAGGGAGTTTGTGCAAAATGTGACAAAACGCCGCTTTCAGTACTTCGCATATGTTGGGTAAAAAAAAGTCGTAATTTTAAACTGCGAATACGTGCAGAGAGCCAGGATTTGGCTCCATAATATGGCTCAGGCCTCGAAATTGGGATGTTTGGGATATTTTGAAAACTGCAGGGGGGATTGGGACAAATGTGACCAAACGCCGCTTTCAGTACTTGGCATATGATGGGTATAAAAAGTCGTAATATCAAACTGCGAATACGTGCAGAGAGCCAGAGTTTGGCTCCAAAATATGGCTCAGGCCTCGATATTGGGATGTTTGGGATATTTTGAAAACTGCAGGGGGGATTGGGACAAATGTGACCAAACGCCGCTTTCATTACTTGGCATATGTTGGGTATAAAAAAGTCGTAATATCAAACTGCGAATACGTGCAGAGAGCCAGAATTTGGCTCCAAAATATATCTCAGGGCCTCGAAATTGAGATATTTGGAATATTTTGTAAACTGCAGGGGAGTTTGTTAAAAAGTTTGACAAACTGCCGCTTTCAGGACTTGGCATATGTTGGGTATAAAAATTCGTAATTTAAAACTGCGAATACGTGCAGAGAGCCAGAATTTGGCTCCAAAATATGGCTCAGGCCTCGAAATTGGGAAGTTTGGGATATTTTTAAAACTGCAGGGGAGTTTGTGCAAAATGTGACTCGCTGCCGCTTTCAGTACTTGGCATATGTTGGGTATAAAAAGTCGTAATATCAAACTGCGAATACGTGAAAAGAGCCAGAATTTGGCTCCAAAATATGGTTCAGGCCTCGAAATTGAGAAGTTTGGGATATTTTGAAAACTGCAGGGGAGTTTGTGCAAAATGTGACTCACTGCCGCTTTCAGAACTTGGCATATGTTGGGGATAAAAAAGTCGCAATATCAAACTGCGAATACGTGCAGAGAGCCAGAATTTGGCTCAGGCCTTGAAATTGGGATGTTTGGGATATTTTGAAAACTGCAGGGGGAATTGGGACAAATGTGACCAAACGCCGCTTTCAGTACTTCGCATATGTTGGGTATAAAAAAGTCGTAATTTTAAACTGCGAATACATGCAGAATGCAAGAATTTGGCTCCAAAGTATGGCTCAGGCCTCGAAAAATGGGATGTTTGGGATATTTTGAAAACTGCAGGGGAGTTTGTGCAAAATGTGACTCCCTGCCGCTTTCAGTACTTGGCATATATTGGGTATAAAAAGTCGTCATATCAAACTGCGAATACGTGCATAAAGCCAGAATTTGGCTCCAAAATATGGCTCAGGCCTCGAAATTGGGATGTTTGGGATATTTTAAAAACTGCAGGGAGGTTTGGGACATATGACCAAACGCCGCTTTCAGTACTTGGCATATGTTGGGTATAAAAAGTCGTAATTTCAAACTGCGAATACGTTCAGAGAGCCTGAATTTAACTCCAAAATATGGCTCCAGCCTCGAAATTGGGATGTTTTGGATATTTTGAAAACTGCAGGGGAGTTTGAGCAAAATGTGACTCATTGCCGCTTTCAGTACTTGGCATATGTTGGGCATAATAAGTCGTAATTTCAAACTGCGAATACGCGCAGAGACAGAATTTGTGCTCTTAAATATGGGTCAGGCCTCGATATTGGGATGTTTGGGATATTTTGAAAACTGCAGGGAGGGATTGGGACAAATATGACCAAACGCCGCTTTCAGTACTTGGCATATGTTGGGTATAAAAAGTCGTAATATCAAACTGCGAATACGTGCAGAGAGCCAGAATTTGGCTCCAAAATATATCTCAGGGCCTCGAAGTTGGGATATTTGGGATATTTTGTAAACTGCAGGGGAGTTTGTGCAAAATGTGACTCACTGCCGCTTTCAGGACTTGGCAAATGTTGGGTATAAAAAGTCGTAATTTAAAACTGCGAAAACGTGCAGAGAGCCAGAATTTGGCTCCAAAATATGGCTCAGGTCTCGAAATTGGGAAGTTTCGGATATTTTGAAAACTGCAGGGGAGTTTGTGCAAAATGTGACTCACTGCCGCTTTCAGTACTTGGCATATGTTTGGTAAAAAAAGTCGTAATATCAAACTGCGAATACGTGCATAAAGCCAGAATTTGGCTCCAACATATGGCTCAGGCCTCGATATTGGGATGTTTGGGATATTTTGAAAACTGCACGGGAGTTTGTGCAAAATGTGAACAAACGCCGCTTTCAGTATTTCGCATATGTTGGGTAAAAAAAAGTCGTAATTTCAAACTGCGAATACGTGAAGAGAGCCAGAATTTGGCTCCAAAATATGGCTCAGGGCCTCGAAATTGGAATATTTTGAAAACTGCAGGGGAATTTGTGCAAAATGTGACTCACTGCCGCTTTCAAAACTTGGCATATGTTGGGTATAAAAAGTCGTAATTTCAATCTGCAAATACGTGCAGAAAGCCACAATTTGGATTCAAAATATGGCTCAGGCCTCGATATTGGGATATTTCGAATATTTTGAAAACTGCAGGGGAGTTTGTGCAAAATGTGACTCACTGCCGCTTTCAGTACTTGGCATATGTTGGGTATAAAAAGTCGAAATATCAAACTGCGAATACGTGCATAAAGCCAGATTTTGGCTCCAAAATATGGCTCAGGCCTCGAAATTGGGATGTTTCGGATATTTTTTAAACTGTAGGGAGGTTTCGGACAAATATGACCAAACGCCTCTTCAGTACTTGGCATATGTTGGGTATAAAAAGTCGTAATTTCAAACTGCGAATACGTGCAAAAAGCCAGAATTTGGCTCCAAAATATGGCTCAGGTCTCGAAATTGGATTGTTTCGGATATTTTGTAAACTGTAGGGAGGTTTGGGACAAATATGACCAAATGCTGCTTTCAGTACTTGGCATATGTTGGTATAAAAAGTCAGAATTTCAAACTGCGAATACGTGCAGAGAGCCAGAATTTGTGCTCCAAAATATGGGTCAGGCCTCGATATTGGGATGTTTGGGATATTTTGAAAACTGAAGGGGGGGATTGGGACAAATGTGACCCAACGCCGCTTTCAGTACTTGGCATATGTTGGGTATAATAAAGTCGTAATTTTAAACTGCGAATACGTGCAGAGAGCCAGAATTTGGCTCCAAAATATGGGTCAGGCCTCGATATTGGGATGTTTGGGATATTTTGAAAACTGAAGGGGGGGATTGGGACAAATGTGACCCAACGCCGCTTTCAGTACTAAGCATATGTTGGGTATAAAAAAATTGTTATTTCAAACTGCGAATACGTGCAGAGAGCCAGAATTTGGCTCCAAAATATATCTCAGGGCCTCGAAATTAGGATATTGGGGATATTTTGTTAACTGCAGGGGAGTTTGTGCAAGGTGTGAATCACTGCCGCTTTTAGGACTTGGCATATGTTGGGTATAAAAAGTCGTGATTTAAAACTGCGAATACGTGCAAAGTGCCAGAATTTGGCTCCAAAATATGGCTCAGGCCTTGTTATTAGGATGTTTGGGATATTTTGAAAACTGCAGGGAGGTTTGGGACAAATGTGACCAAACGCCGCTTTCAGTACTTGGCTATAAAAAGTCGTAATTGGGTATAAAAAGACGTAATTTCAAACTGCGAATACGTGCAGAAAGCCAGAATTTGGCTCCAAAATATGGCTCATTCCTCGAAATTGGGATATTTTGGGTATTTTGAAAACTGGAGGGGAGTTTGTGCAAAATGTGACTCACTGCCGCTTTCAGTACTTAGCATATGTTGGGTATAAAAAGTCGTAATTTCAAACTGCGAATACGTGCATAGAGCCAGAATTTGGCTCTGGCCTCGAAATTAGGATGTTTGGGATATTTTGAAAACTGCAGGGGGGTTTGGGACAAATATGACCAAACTCCGCTCTCAGTACTTGGCATATGTTCCTTATAAAAAGTCGTAATTTCAAACTGCGAATACGTGCAGAAAGCCTGAATTTGGCTCCAAAATATGGCTCAGGCCTCGAAATTGGGATATTTGGGATATTTTGAAAACTGCAGGGAGGTTTGGGATAAATGTGACCAAACGCCGCTTTCAGTACTTGGCATATGTTGGGTATAAAAAAAGTCGCAATTTCAATCTGCGAATACGTGCAGAGAGCCAGAATTTGGCTCCAAAATATGGCTCAGGCCCCGAAATTAGGATATATTTGGGATATTTCGAAAACTGCAGGGGAGTTTGTGCAAAATGTGACTCACTGCCGTTTTCTGTACTTAGCATATGTTGGGTATAAAAAAGTCGTTATTTAAAACTGCGAATACGTGCAGAGAGCCTGAATTTTGCTCCAAAATATGGTTCAGGCCTCGATATTGGGATGTTTGGGATATTTTGAAAACTGCAGGGAGGTTTGGGATAAATGTGACCAAACGCCGCTCTCAGTACTTGGCATATGTTGGGTATAAAAAAAGTCGCAATTTCAATCTGCGAATATGTGCAGAGAGCCAGAATTTGGCTCCAAAATATGGCTCAGGCCCCGAAATTGGGATATATTTGGGATATTTTGAAAACTGCAGGGGAGTTTGTGCAAAATGTGACACATTGCCGCTTTCAGTACTTGGCATAGGTTGGGTATAATAAGTCATAATTTCAAACTGCGAATACGTGCAGAGAGCCAGAATTTGTGCTCCAAAATATGGCTCAGGCCTCGATATTGGGATGTTTGGGATATTTTGAAAAATGCAGGGTGGATTGGGACAAATGTGACCAAACACTGCTTTCAGTACTTGGCATATGTTGGGTATAAAAAGTCGTAATATCAAACTGCGAATACGTGCAGAGAGCCAAAATTTGGCTCCAAAATATTGCTCAGGCCTCGATATTGGGATGTTTTGGATATTTTGAAAACTGCAGGGGAATTTGTGCAAAATGTGACCCAACGCCGCTTTCAGTAATTCGCATATGTTGTTTAAAAAGAAGTCGTAATTTTAAACTGCGAATACGTGCAGAGAGCCAGGATTTGGCTACAAAATATTGCTCAGGCCGCGAAATTGGGATGTTGGGATATTTTGAAAACTGCAGGGGGGATTGGGACAAATGTAACTAAACGCCGCTTTCAGTACTTGGCATATGTTGGGTATAAAAAGTCGTAATATCAAACTGCGAATACGTGCAGAGAGCCAGAATTTGACTCCATAATATGGCTCAGGCCTCGAAATTGGGATGTTTGGGATATTTTGAAAACTGCAGGGGGGATTGGGACAAATGTGACAAAACGCCGCTTTCAGTACTTGGCATATGTTGGGTATAAAAAAGTCGTAATATCAAACTGCGAATACGTGCAGAGAGCCAGAATTTGTGCTCCAAAATGTGGCTCAGGCCTCGATATTGGGATGTTTGCGATATTTTGAAAACTGCAGGGGAGTTTGTGCAAAATGTGACACATTGCCGCTTTCAGTACTTGGCATATGTTGGGTATAATGAGTCGTAATTTCAAACTGCGAATACGTGCAGAGAGCCAGAATATGTGCTCCAAAATATGGCTCAGGCGTCGATATTGGGATGTTTGGGATATTTTGAAACTGTAGGGGGGTATTGGGACAAATGTGACCAATCGCCGCTTTCATTACTTGGCATATGTTGGGTATAAAAAGTCGTGTTATCAATCTGCGAATACGTGCAGAGAGCCAAAATTTGGCTCCAAAATATGACTCCGGCCTCGATATTGGGATGTTTGTGATATTCTAAAAACTGAAGGGGAGTTTGTGCAAAATGTGACAAAACGCCGCTTTCAGTACTTCGCATATGTTGGGTAAAAAAAAGTCGTAATTTTAAATTGCGAATACGTGCAGAGAGCCAGGATTTGGCTCCATAATATGGCTCAGGCCTCGAAATTGGGATGTTTGGGATATTTTTAAAACTGCAGGGGGGATTGGGACAAATTTGACCAAACGCCGCTTTCAGTACTTGGCATATGTTGGGTATAAAAAGTCGTAATATCAAACTGCGAATACGTTCAGAGAGCCAGAATTTGGTTCCAAAATATGGCTCAGGCCTCGATATTGGGATGTTTGGGATATTTTGAAAATTGCAGGGGGTATTGGGACAAATGTGACCAAACGCCGCTTTCAGTACTTGGCATATGTTGCGCATAAAAAGTCGTAATATCAAACTGCGAATACGTGCAGAGCCAGAATTTGGCTCCAAAATATGGCTCAGGCCTCGATATTGGGATGTTTGGAATATTTTGAAAACTGCCGGGGAGTTTGTACAAAATGTGACCAAACGCCGTTATCAGTACTTCGCATATGTTGGGTATAAAAAAGTCGTAATATCAAACTGCGAATACGTGCAGAGAGAAAGAATTTGGCTCCAAAATATATCTCAGGGCCTCGAAATTGAGATATTTGGGATATTTTGTAAACTGCAGGGGAGTTTGTGCCAAATTTGACAAACTACCGCTTTCAGGACTTGGCATATGTTGGGTATAAAAAGCCATAATTTAAAACTGCGAATACGTGCAGAGAGCCAGAATTTTGCTCCAAAACATGGCTCAGGCCTTGAAATTGGGATGTTTGGGATATTTTGAAAACTGCAAGGGGGATTTGGACAAATGTGACAAAACGCCGCTCTCAGTACTTGGCATATGTTGGGTATAAAAATGTCGTAATTTCAAACTGCGAATACGTGCAGAGAGCCAGAATTTGGCTTCAAAAAACTGCTCAGGCCTCGAAATTGGGGTGTTTATGATATTTTGAAAATTGCAGGGGAGTTTGTGCAAAATGTGAACAAACGCCACTTTCAGTATTTCGCATATGTTGGGTAAAAAAAAGTCGTAATTTCAAACTGCGAATACGTGAAGAGAGCCAGAATTTGGCTCCAAAATATGGCTCAGGGCCTCGAAATATGAATATTTTGAAAACTGCAGGGGAATTTGTGCAAAATGTGACTCACTGCTGCTTTCAAAACTTGGCATATGTTGGGTATAAAAAGTCGTAATTTCAATCTGCAAATACGTGCAGAAAGCCACAATTTGGATTCAAAATATGGCTCAGGCCTCGATATTGGAATATTTGGAATATTTTGAAAACTGAAGGGGAGTTTGTGCAAAATGTGACTCTGCCGCTTTCAGTTCTTGGCATATGTTGGGTATAAAAAGTCGTAATATCAAACTGCGAATACGTGCATAAAGCCAGAATTTGGCTCCAAAATATGGCTCAGGCCTCGAAATTGGGATGTTTCGGATATTTTGTAAACTGTAGGGAGGTTTCGGACAAATATAACCAAACGCCTTTTCAGTACTTGGCATATGTTGGGTATAAAAAGTCGTAATTTCAAACTGCGAATACGTGCAAAAAGCCAGAATTTGGCTCCAAAATATGGCTCAGGTCTCGAAATTGGATTGTTTCGGATATTTTGTAAATTGTAGGGAGGTTTGGGACAAATATGACCAAACGCCGCTTTCAGTACTTGGCATATGTTGGTACAAAAAGTCGTATTTCAAACTGCGAATACATGCAGAGAGCCTGAGATTGGCTCTAAAATATGTCTCCGGCCTCGAAATTGGGTTGTTTGGGACATTTTGAAAACTGCAGGGGAGTTTGAGCAAAATGTGACTCACTGCCGCTTTCAGTACTTGGCATATGTTGGGTATAATAAGTCAGAATTTCAAACTGCGAATACGTGCAGAGAGCCAGAATTTGTGCTCCAAAATATGGGTCAGGCCTCGATATTGGGATGTTTGGGATATTTTGAAAACTGCAGGGGAATTTGTGCAAAATTTGACCCAACGCCGCTTTCAGTACTTCGCATATGTTGGGTAAAAAAAACTTGTAATTTTAAACTGCGAATACGTGCAGAGAGCCAGAATTTTGCTCCAAAATATGGCTCAGGCCTCGAAATTGGGATGTTTGATATATTTTGAAAACTGCAAGGGGGATTGGGACCAATGTGACATAACGCCGCTTTCAGTACTTGGCATATGTTGGGTATAAAAAGTCATAATATCAAACAGCGAATACGTGGAGAGAGCCAGAATTTGGCTCCAAAATATGGCTCAGGCCTCGATATTGGGATGTTTGGGATATTTTGAAAACTGCAGGGGAGTTTGTACAAAATGTGACCAAACGCCGCTTTCAGTACTTCACATATGTTGGGTATAAAAAAGTCGTAATTTTAAACTGCGAATACGTGCAGAGAGCCAGAATTTGGCTCCAAAATATGGCTCAGGCCTCGAAATTGGGATGTTTGGGATATTTTGAAAACTGCAGGGGGGTTTGGGAGAAATATGACCAAACTCCGCTTTCAGTACTGGGCATATGTTGGGTATAAAAAAAGTCGCAATTTCAATCTGCGAATACGTGCAGAGAGCCAGAATTTGGCTCCAAAATATGGCTCAGGCCCTGAAATTGGGATATATTTGGGATATTTAGAAAACTGCAGGGGAGTTTGTGCAAAATGTGACTCACTGCCGCTTTCAGTACTTGGCATATGTTGGGTATAAAAAAGTCGTTATTTAAAACTGCGAATACGTGCAGAGAGCCTGAATTTGGCTCCAAAATATGGTTCAGGCCTCGATATTGGGATGTTTGGGATATTTTGAAAACTGCAAGGGGGATTGGGACAAATGTGACAAAACGCCGCTTTCAGTACTTGGCATATGTTGGGTATAAAAAAAGTCGTAATTTCAAACTACGAATACGTGCAGAGAGCAAGAATTTAGCTCCAAAATATGGCTAGGGCCTCGATATTGGGATGTTTGGGATATTTTGAAAACTGCAGGGGGGATTGGGACAAATGTGACCAAACGCCGCTTTCAGTACTTGGCATATGTTGGGTATAAAAAATTCGCAATTTCAAACTGCGAATACCTGCAGAGAGCCAGAATTTGGCTCCAAAATATGGCTCAGGCCTCGAAATTGGGATATTTGTGATATTTTGAAAACTGCAGGGGAGTTTGTTCAAAACGTGACTCACTGCCACTTTCAGGACTTGGCATTAGTTGGGTATAAACCCAGCAAACACAAATCATCTACACAACGTTCGCCTATCTCTTCCCATAGGTGTGGGAATGATTTGCATTGAGAATGGTGCAGGAGAGCCTTTGAGAAACTTTTACTCAAAAAATCCAAACACAAAGGTTTAATTATAAATTGTTTTTCTACAATTATTTTCTTCCAAATGTAAAACAAATAGTTTTTACATGTTTAAATATAAAATTTATGGTGTTTTTTTGTAAAATTCATTAATAAATTGTGAATGATATATATTGGCTGAGTGAAACCTTTAAAATCCATTTAGTTATAATATGAACAAAAAAAAGTAGTTTTCCAAATTTTCTAAAAATCGCTCTTTTTAACACAATTTGACTCCTTATGCATTCCACTAAACACTAATATCATGTTTAAATATATAATTTATGTATTATTCCCTAAGATAATTTATATAAATTATAAAAGTTGCTGGAAAGTGGTGAGAAAGAATCTGAAAACGTTTTGTTGACTTATATTGGCGTGTTCTTATTAACTAGAGTGAGTAAGAGTGAGCGAGAGTGGGTAAGAGTGAGTAAGAGTGACTGAAGGTGAGTGAGAGTGCCAGAGAGTGTGTAAGTGTGAGTAAGAGTGAGTATAAGTAAGAGTGACTGAGAGTGAGTAAGAGTGACAGAGTGAGTAAGAGTGAGAGTAAGGGTGACAGAATGAGTAAGAGTGAGAGTAAAGTGATTGAGAGTAAGGGTGAGTATGAGAGTAAGAGTGATTGAGAGTTAGAGTGAGAGTAAGAGTGATTGAGAGTTAGTGAGAGTAAGAGTGATTGAGAGTAAGAGTGATTGAGAGTAAGAGTGATTGGGAGTAAGAGTGATTGAGAGTAAGAGTGATTGGGAGTAAGAGTGATTGGGAGTAGGAGTTAGAGTGAGAGTAGGAGTAAGAATGAGAATAAGAGTGATTGAGAGTAAGAGTAAGAATGAGAGTAAGAGTGATTGAGAGTAAGAGTGATTGAGAGTAAGAGTGATTGGGAGTAAGAGTGATTGGGAGTAAGAGTGAGAGTAAGAGTAAGAATGAGAATAAGAGTGATTGAAAGTAAGAGTGATTGGTAGTAAGAGTAAGAGTAAGAATGAGAGTAGGAGTGATTGAGAGTAGGAGTGAATGGGAGTAGGAGTGATTGGGAGTAAGAGTGATTGAGAGTAAGAGTAATTGAGAGTAAGAGTATGAGAGTAAGAGTGAGAGTGAGTATGAATGGGTAAGGGTGACTGAGAGTGAGTAAGAGTGACAGAGTAAGAATGACAGTAAGAGTGATAGAGAGTAAGAGTGACAGAGTAAGAGTGACAGAGTAAGAGTGACAGAGAGTAAGAGTGACAGAGTAAGAGTGACAGAGAGTAAGAGTGACAGAGAGTAAGAGTGACAGAGAGTAAGAGTGACAGAGAGTAAGAGTGACAGAGAGTAAGAGTGACAGAGAGTAAGAGTGACAGAGAGTAAGAGTGAGTATGAGAGTGAGTTAGGATGACTGAGAGAAAGAGTGAGTAATAGTGCGTAAGAGTGATTGAGAGTTAGAGTGAGAGTAAGAGTGATTGAGAGTTAGTGAGAGTAAGAGTGATTGAGAGTAAGAGTGATTGAGAGTAAAAGTGATTGAGAGTAAGAGTGATTGAGAGTAAGAGTGATTGGGAGTAAGAGTGATTGAGAGTAAGAGTGATTGGGAGTAAGAGTGATTTGGAGTAGGAGTAAGAATGAGAATAAGAGTGATTGAGATTAAGAGTGAGTAAGAGTAAGAATGAGAGTAAGAGTGATTGAGAGTAAGAGTGATTGAGAGTAAGAGTGATTGGGAGTAAGAGTGATTGAGAGTAAGAGTGATTGGGAGTAAGAGTGATTGGGAGTAGGAGTAAGAATGAGAATAAGAGTGATTGAGAGTAAGAGTGAGTAAGAGTAAGAATGAGAGTAAGAGTGATTGAGAGTAAGAGTGATTGAGAGTAAGAGTGATTGAGAGTAAGAGTGATTGGGAGTAAGAGTGAATGGGAGTAAGAGTAAGAGTGAGAGTAAGAGTAAGAATGAGAATAAGAGTGATTGAGAGTAAGAGTGATTGGGAGTAAGAGTAAGAATGAGAGTAGGAGTGATTGGGAGTAGGAGTGATTGGGAGTAGGAGTGATTGGGAGTAAGAGTGATTGAGAGTAAGAGTAATTGAGAGTAAGAGTATGAGAGTAAGAGTGAGAGAGTGAGTATGAATGGGTAAGGGTGACTGAGAGTGAGTAAGAATGACAGAGTAAGAGTGACAGAGAGTAAGAGTGACAGAGAGTAAGAGTGACAGAGAGTAAGAGTGACAGAGTAAGAGTGACAGAGAGTAAGAGTGACAGAGTAAGAGTGACAGAGTAAGAGTGACAGAGAGTAAGAGTGACAGAGAGTAAGAGTGACAGAGTAAGAGTGACAGAGTAAGAGTGACAGAGAGTAAGAGTGACAGAGAGTAAGAGTGACAGAGAGTAAGAGTGACAGAGAGTAAGAGTGACAGAGAGTAAGAGTGACAGAGTAAGAGTGACAGAGTAAGAGTGACAGAGAGTAAGAGTGACAGAGAGTAAGAGTGACAGAGAGTAAGAGTGACAGAGTAAGAGTGACAGAGAGTAAGAGTGACAGAGAGTAAGAGTGACAGAGTAAGAGTGACAGAGTAAGAGTGACAGAGAGTAAGAGTGACAGAGAGTAAGAGTGACAGAGAGTAAGAGTGACAGAGTAAGAGAGTGAGAGTGATTATGAGAGAGTTAAGAGTGTGAGGTGTGTGAGTGTAGCAGGCCAGGGAGGCAGGATGTGTGGTCACAGGCGAGGCCTAGGCCTCGTGATCTCTAATGTTGGTTTTTATATATATGTTGGATTTTTTGTCCTGTTTCAAATTATAATTATTTAGCAGGAATGTAATAAGATATTGCACAGTATTAATGTGACAATAATATATGCATTATTTCCTTGATAATCAAACTTGTTGTTCAAAGATAATATACAATCTTTGAAGGAAACATTTTGAGAGCGCGAGCTGGCATCACTAGGCTGGTGGTGGTGAGAGAGACATATGGTTAGTTGTTCTCAGACCTTCAGTGGTGAAGGGTGTGTCCCAGCTGGCCGCCACCAGCCGCCACCCGCCGCCCACCACCAGCCGCCACCAGCCGCCACCCGCCACCACCCACCACCAGCCGCCACCCACCACCAGCCGCCACCCACCACCACCCGCCACCACCAGCCGCCACCCGCCACCACCAGCCGCCACCCGCCACCACCAGCCGCCACCCGCCACCACCAGCCGCCACCCGCCACCCACCGCCACCCACCACCCGCCGCCACCCGCCACCCACCACCCGCCGCCACCCACCACCAGCCGCCGCCAGCCGCCGCCACCCTCCACCGCCACTCACCACCCGCCGCCACCACCCACCACCCGCCGCCACCCGCCACCACCCACCACCAGCCGCCACCCACCACCAGCCGCCACCCGCCACCACCCACCGCCACCCACCACCAGCCGCCACCCGCCGCCACCCGCCACCCACCACCAGCCGCCACCCGCCACCACCAGCCGCCACCCGCCACCACCCACCACCCGCCACCACCCACCACCAGCCGCCACCCGCCACCACCCACCACCAGCCGCCGCCACCCTCCACCGCCACTCACCACCCGCCACCCACCACCCGCCGCCACCCGCCACCACCCACCACCACCCACCACCAGCCGCCACCCGCCACCACCCGCCACCACCCACCACCAGCCGCCACCCGCTACCACCCGCCACCAGCCACCGCCACCCACCACCGCCACTCACCACCCGCCGCTACCACCCACCACCAGCCGCCACCCGCCACCAGCCACCACCAGCCGCCACCTGCCACCACCACCCACCACCAGCCGCCACCCGCCACCCACCACCAGCCGCCACCCGCCGCCACCCGCCGCCACCCACCACCAGCCGCCACCCTCCGCCACCCGCCACCCACCACCAGCCGCCACCAGCCGCCACCCACCACCAGCCGCCACCAGCCGCCACCCGCCACCAAACACCGCCACCCACCACCGCCACTAACCACCCGCCGCCACCTCCCACCACCAGCCGCCACCAGCCACCGCCACCGCCACCCACCACCGCCACCCGCCGCCACCACCCACCACCACCACCCACCACCACCAGCCGCCGCCGCCGCCACCACCACCACCGCCGCCACCACCCACCACCACCGCCCATCACCGCCGCCGCCGCCACCACCCACCACAGCCGCCGCCGACACCACCGCCACCACCCACCACAGCCGCCACCACCACCCACCACCACCACCCACCACCGCCGCCACCACCAGCCGCCACAAGCCGCCACCGCCCGCCACCAGCCGCCACCACCACCACCACCAGCCGCCATCACCGCCACCAGCTGCCACCACCACCAGCCGCCATCACCGCCACCAGCTGCCACCACCACCAGCCGCCACCACCAGCCGCCACCACCTCCTGCCACCAGCCGCCACCACCGCCCGCTATCAGCCGTCACCGCCCGTTGCCACAGTCGCCACCGCAAGCCGCCACCAGCCCCCCCCCCACCGCCGATCGTCACCACCCACCACAGTCGCCACCACCCACCACAGCCGCCACCACCCACCACCCACCACCACCAGCCGCCGCCGCCACCCACCACCCGCCGCCACCCACCACCCGCCGCCACCACCACCAGCCGCCACCACCCACCACCACCAGCCGCCGCCGCCGCCACCACCACCCACCACCACCGCCGCCACCCACCACCCACCACCACCAGCCGCCGCCGCCGCCACCACCACCACCCACCACCACCGCCGCCACCACCCTCCACCACCAGCCGCCGCCGCCACCACCACCCTCCACCACCAGCCGCCGCCGCCACCACCACCCACCACCGCCGCCGCCGCCGCCACCACCCACCACCGCCAGCCGCCACCACTCATCACAGACGTCGCCACCCGCCACCGCCCGCCACACACAGCCGCCAGTGTCCGCCACCGCCGCCACTGTCCGCCACCGCCGCCACTGTCCGCCACCGCCGTCACTGTCCGCCACCGCCGCCACTGTCCGCCACCGCCACCACTGTCCGCCCGCCGCCACCACTGTCCGCCCGCCGCCACCACTGTCCGCCCGCCGCCACCACTGTCCGCCCGCCGCCACCACTGTCCGCCCGCCGCCACCACTGTCCGCCCGCCGCCACCACTGTCCGCCCGCCGCCACCACTGTCCGCCCGCCGCCACCACTGTCCGCCCGCCGCCACCAATGTCCGCCCGCCGCCACCACTGTCCGCCCGCCGCCTCCACTGTCCGCCCGCCGCCTCCACTGTCCGCCCGCCGCCTCCACTGTCCGCCCGCCGCCGCCACTATCCGCCACAGCCGCCACTGTCCGCCCGCCGCCACTGTCCGCCCGCCGCCACTGTCCGCCCGCCACCACTATCCGCCACCGCCGCCACTGTCCGCCCGCCGCCAACCCTGTCCGCCCGCCGCCACTATCCGCCACCGCCGCCACTGTCCGCCCGCCGCCACTGTCCGCCCGACGCCACTGTCCGCCCGCCGCCACTATCCGCCACCGCCGCCACTGTCCGCCCGCTGCCACTATCCGCCACCGCCACCACTGTCTGCCACCGCCACCACTGTCCGCCCGCCGCCACCACTGTCCGCCCGCCGCCACCACTGTCCGCCCGCCGCCACCACTGTCCGCCCGCCGCCACCACTGTCCGCCCGCCGCCTCCACTGTCCGCCCGCCGCCACCACTGTCCGCCCGCCGCCACCACTGTCCGCCCGCCGCCGCCACTGTCCGCCCACCGCCGCCACTGTCCGCCCGCCGCCGCCACTGTCCGCCCGCCGCCACTGTCCACCACCGCCGCCAAAGCCGCCACGGTCCGCCCGCCGCCACTATCCGCCACAGCCGCCACTGTCCGCCCGCCGCCACTGTCCGCCCGCCCGCCGCCACTGTCCGCCCGCCCGTCGCCACCGCCGCCACTATCCGCCACCGCCGCCACTGTCCGCCCGCCGCCGCCACTGTCCGCCCGCCGCCGCCACTGTCCGCCCGCCGCCGCCACTGTCCGCCCGCCGCCGCCACTGCCACTGTCCGCCCGCCGCCACTATCCGCCACCGCCGCCACTGTCCGCCGTACAGCCTCCCCTCTCTCCGTTAGTAAATAATTATAATTGTTAGTAAATAATAAAAGAAATATAAATTATTAGATTTTTTTACCCTTAAATTGGTTTTAATATTTAAATTGAAAATAATAATATAATATAAAATATAATAAAAATAATATAATATAAAATATAATTTAATTTCAAGAAACTTAACTTTAAAAACAAAGATGTGAAAATAGTTCAGATTATTGGCTCAAACCTTTCATAAGAGATTCATATTGGTGTATGAATGGATTATGAATGACTCATGTTAGGAGTGTAAAGTTGCCACAACATCTCAAATTAGTGTTAGATACATATGTCTTGGTTATAAGTTTTGGAAACCTATTTAAGTCCACACACAATATCGTATCTGATACGATAAAACAAACGTTTCCAATACTTTCAAATACTTTCCAGATATGTTGTGGCAACCTAAAATTGTTTGCTGGGAAAAGTCATAATTTCAAACTGCGAATACGTGCAGAGAGCCTGAATTTGGCTCCAAAATATGGCTCAGGCCTCGAAATTGGGATGTTTGGGATATTTTGAAAACTGCAAGGGGGATTGGGACAAATGTGACAAAACGCCGCTTTCAGTACTTGGCATATGTTGGGTATAAAAAGTCGTAATATTAACCTGCGAATACGTGGAGAGAGCCAGAATTTGGCTCAAAAATATGGCTCAGGCCTCGATATTTGATTGTTTGGGATATTTTGAAAACTGCAAGGGAGTTTGTACAAAATGTGACCAAACGAACCTTTCAGTACTTCGCATATGTTGGGTATAAAAAAGTCGCAATTTCAAACTGCGAATACGTGCAGAGAGCCAGAATTTGGCTCCAAAATATGGCTCAGGCCTGGAAATTGAGATATTTAGGATATTTCGAAAACTACAGGGGAATTTGTGCAAAATGTGACTCACCTCCGCTTTCAGGACTTGGCATATGTTGGGTATAAAAAGTCGCAATTTCAAACTGCGAATACGTGCATAGAGCTAGAATTTGGCTCCAAAATATGGCTCAGGCCTCGATATTGGGATGTTTGGGATATTTTGAAAACTGCAGGGGGGATTGGGACAAATGTGACCAAACGCCGCTTTCAGTACTTGGTATATGTTGGGTATAAAAAGTCGTAATTTCAAACTGCGAATACGTGCAGAGAGCCTGAATTGGGCTTCAAAATATGGCTCAGGTCTCGAAATTGGGAAGTTTCGGATATTTTGAAAACTGCAGGGGAGTTTGTGCAAAATGTGACTCACTGCCGCTTTCAGTACTTGGCATATGTTGGGTAAAAAAAGTCGTAATATCAAACTGCGAATACGTGCATAAAGCCAGAATTTGGCTCCAACATATGGCTCAGGCCTCGATATTGGGATGTTTGGGATATTTTGAAAACTGCACGGGAGTTTGTGCAAAATGTGAACAAACGCCGCTTTCAGTATTTCGCATATGTTGGGTAAAAAAAAGTCGTAATTTCAAACTGCGAATACGTGAAGAGAGCCAGAATTTGGCTCCAAAATATGGCTCAGGGCCTCGAAATTGGAATATTTTGAAAACTGCAGGGGAATTTGTGCAAAATGTGACTCACTGCCGCTTTCAAAACTTGGCATATGTTGGGTATAAAAAGTCGTAATTTCAATCTGCAAATACGTGCAGAAAGCCACAATTTGGATTCAAAATATGGCTCAGGCCTCGATATTGGGATATTTGGAATATTTTGAAAACTGCAGGGGAGTTTGTGCAAAATGTGACTCACTGCCGCTTTCAGTACTTGGCATATGTTGGGTATAAAAAGTCGAAATATCAAACTGCGAATACGTGCATAAAGCCAGAATTTGGCTCCAAAATATGGCTCAGGCCTCGAAATTGGGATGTTTCGGATATTTTTTAAACTGTAGGGAGGTTTCGGACAAATATGACCAAACGCCTCTTCAGTACTTGGCATATGTTGGGTATAAAAAGTCGTAATTTCAAACTGCGAATACGTGCAAAAAGCCAGAATTTGGCTCCAAAATATGGCTCAGGTCTCGAAATTGGATTGTTTCGGATATTTTGTAAACTGTAGGGAGGTTTGGGACAAATATGACCAAATGCTGCTTTCAGTACTTGGCATATGTTGGTATAAAAAGTCGTATTTCAAACTGCGAATACGTGCAGAGAGCCTGAGATTGGCTCTAAAATATGTCTCCGGCCTCGAAATTGGGTTGTTTGGGATATTTTGAAAACTGTAGGGGAGTTTGAGCAAAATGTGACTCACTGCCGCTTTCAGTACTTGGCATATGTTGGGTATAATAAGTCAGAATTTCAAACTGCGAATACGTGCAGAGAGCCAGAATTTGTGCTCCAAAATATGGGTCAGGCCTCGATATTGGGATGTTTGGGATATTTTTAAAACTGAAGGGGGGGATTGGGACAAATGTGACCCAACGCCGCTTTCAGTACTTGGCATATGTTGGGTATAAAAAAGTCGTAATTTTAAACTGCGAATACGTGCAGAGAGCCAGAATTTGGCTCCAAAATATGGGTCAGGCCTCGATATTGGGATGTTTGGGATATTTTGAAAACTGAAGGGGGGGATTGGGACAAATGTGACCCAACGCCGCTTTCAGTACTTAGCATATGTTGGGAATAAAAAATTTGTTATTTCAAACTGCGAATACGTGCAGAGAGCCAGAATTTGGCTCCAAAATATATCTCAGGGCCTCGAAATTAGGATATTGGGGATATTTTGTTAACTGCAGGGGAGTTTGTGCCAAATTTGACTAACTGCCTCTTTCAAGACTTGGCTTATGTTGGGTATAAAAAGTCGTAATTTAAAACTGCGAATACGTGCAGAGAGCCAGAATTTGGCTCCAAAATATGGCTCAGGCCTCGATATTGGGATGTTTGGGATATTTTGAAAACTGCAGGGGAGTTTGTACAAAATGTGACCAAACGCCGATTTCAGTATTTCGCATATGTTGGGTAAAAATAATTTGTAATTTCAAACTGCGAATACGTGCATAGATCCAGAATTTGGCTCCAAAGTATGGCTCAGGGCCTCGAAATTGGGATATTTGGGATATTTTGAAAACTGCAAGGGAGTTTGTGCAAAATGTGACTCACTGCCGCGTTCAGTTCTTGGCATATGTTGGGTATAAAAAGTCGTAATATCAAACTGCGAATACGTGCAAAGAGCCAGAATTTGGCTCCAAAATATGGCTCAGGCCTCAATATTGGGATGTTTGGGATATTTTGAAAACTGCAGTGAGGTTTGGGACAAATGTGACCAAACGCAACTTTCATTACTTGTCATATGTTGGGTATAAAAAGTCGTAATATCAAACTGCCAATACATGCAGAGAGCCAGAATTTGGCTCCAAAATATGGCTCAGGCCTCGATATTGGGATCTTTGGGATATTTTGAAAACTGCAGGGGGTATTGGGACAAACGTGACCAAACGCCGCTTTCAGTACTTTGCATATGTTGGGTATAAAAAAGTCGTAATTTCAAACTGCGAATACGTGCAGAGAGCCAGAATTTGGCTCCAAAATATGGCTCAGGCCTCGAAATTTGGATGTTTGTGATATTTCGAATACTGCAGGGGAGTTTGTGCAAAATGTCACTCACTGCCGCTTTCAGGACTTGGCATATGTTGGGTATAAAAAGTCGTAATTTCAAACTGCGAATACGTGCATAGAGCCAGAATTTGGCTCCAAAATATGGCTCAGGCCTCGAAATTGGGATGTTTTGGATATTTTGAAAATTGCAGGGGGGATTGGGACAAATGTGACCAAACGCCGCTTTCAGTACTTCGCATATGTTGGGTATAAAAAAGTCGTAATTTCAAACTGCGAATACATGCAGAGAGCCAGAATTTGCCTCCAAGATATAGCTCAGGCCTCGAAATTGGGATGTTTGGGATATTTTGAAAACTGCAGGGAGGTTTTGGACAAATGTGACCAAACGCCGCTTTCAGTACTTCGCATATGTTGTTTATAAAAAAGTCGTAATTTCAAACTGCGAATACGTGCAGAGAGCCAGAATTTGGCTACAAAATATGGCTCAGGCCTCGAAATTTTGATGTTTAAGATATTTTAAAAACTGCAGGGGAATTTGTGCAAAATGTGACTCACTGCCGCTTTCAGTACTTGGCATATGTTGGGTATAAAAAAGTCGTAATTTCAAACTGGGAATACGTGCAGAGAGCCAGAATTTGGCTCCAAAATATATCTCAGGCCTCGAAATTGGGATATTTGGGATATTTTGAAAACTGCAGGGGAGTTTGTGCAAATTGTGACTCACTGCCGCTTGCAGTACTTGGCATATGTTGGATATAAAATTTGTAATTTCAAACTGCGAATGCGTGCAGAGAGCCTGAATTTGGCTCCAAAATATGGCTCAGGCCTCGAAATTGGGATGTTTGATATATTTTAAAAACTGCAGGGGGGTTTGGGACAAATATGACCAAACGCCGCTTTCAGTACTTGGCATATGTTGGGTGTAAAAAAGTCGCAATTTCAAACTGCGAATTCGTGCAAAGAGCCAGAATTTGGCTCCAAAATATGGCTCAGGCTTTGAAATTGGGATGTTCGTGATATTTTGAAAATTGCAGGGGGGATTGGGACAATTGTGACCAAACGCCGTTTTCAGTACTTGGCATATGTTAGGTATAAAAAAGTCGTAATTTCAAACTGCGAATACGTGCAGAGAGCCAGAATTTGGCTCCAAAATATGGCTCAGGTCTCGAAATAGGGAAGTTTGGGATATTTTGAAAACTGCAGGGGGGTTTGGGACAAATATGACCAAACGGCGCTTTCAATATTTGGCATATGTTGGGTATAAAAAAGTCGTAATTTCAAACTGCGAATACGTGCAGAGAGAGCCTGAATTTGGCTCCCAAATATGGCTCAATCCTTAAAATTGGGATATTTTGAAAACTGCAGGGGAGTTTGTGCAAAATGTGACTCGATGCCGCTTTCAGTACTTGGCATATGTTGGGTATAAAAAGTCGTAATTTCAAACTGCGAATACGTGCAGAGAGCCTGAATTTGGCCCTAAAATATGGCTCAGGCCTCGAAATTAGGATATTTGGGATATTTTGAAAACTGCAGGGGAATTTGTGCAAAATGTGACTCACTGCCGCTTTCTGTACTTGGCATATGTTGGGTATAAAAATCGTAATATCAAACTGCGAATCCGTGCAGAGAGCCAGAATTTGGCTCCAAAATATTGGTCAGGCCTCGATATTGGGATGTTTGGGATATTTTAAACTGCAGGGGAGTTTGTACAAAATGTGACCAAACGCCGATTTCAGTATTTCGCATATGTTGGGTAAAAATAATTCGTAATTTCAAACTGCGAATACGTGCATAGAGTCAGAATTTGGCTCCAAAATATGGCTCAGGGCCTCGAAATTGGGATATTTGGGATATTTTGAAAACTGCAGGGGAGTTTGTGCAAAATGTGACTCACTGCCACTTTCAGGACTTGGCATATGTTGGGTATAAAAAGTCATAATTTAAAACTGCGAATACGTGCAGAGAGCCAGAATTTGGCTCCAAAATATGGCTCAGGCCTCGATATTGGGAAGTATGGGATATTTGGAAAACTGCAGGGAAGTTTGTGCAAAATGTGACTCACTGCCGCTTTTAGTACTTGGCATATGTTGGGTATAAAAAGTTGTAATATCAAACTGCGAATACGTGCAAAGAGCCAGAATTTGGCTCCAAAATATGGATCAGGCCTCGAAATTGTGATATTTGGGATATTTTGAAAACTGAAAGGGAGTTTGTGCAAAATGTGACAAAACGCCGCTTTCAGTACTTCGCATATGTTGGGTAAAAAAAAGTCGTAATTTTAAACTGCGAATACGTGCAGAGAGCCAGGATTTGGCTCCATAATATGGCTCAGGCCTCGAAATTGGGATGTTTGGGATATTTTGAAAACTGCAGGGGGGATTGGGACAAATGTGACCAAACGCCGCTTTCAGTACTTGGCATATGATGGGTATAAAAAGTCGTAATATCAAACTGCGAATACGTGCAGAGAGCCAGAATTTGGCTCCAAAATATGGCTCAGGCCTCGATATTGGGATGTTTGGGATATTTTGAAAACTGCAGGGGGGATTGGGACAAATGTAACCAAACGCCGCTTTCAGTACTTGGCATATGTTGGGTATAAAAAGTCGTAATATCAAACTGCGAATACGTGCAGAGAGCCAGAGTTTGGCTCCAAAATATGGCTCGGGCCTCGATATTGGGATGTTTGGGATATTTTGAAAACTGCAGGGGGGATTGGGACAAATGTGACCAAACGCCGCTTTCATTACTTGGCATATGTTGGGTATAAAAAAGTCGTAATATCAAACTGCGAATACGTGCAGAGAGCCAGAATTTGGCTCCAAAATATATCTCAGGGCCTCGAAATTGAGATATTTGGAATATTTTGTAAACTGCAGGGGAGTTTGTGAAAAAGTTTGACAAACTGCCGCTTTCAGGACTTGGCATATGTTGGGTATAAAAATTCGTAATTTAAAACTGCGAATACGTGCAGAGAGCCTGAATTTGGCTCCAAAATATGGCTCAGGCCTCGAAATTGGGAAGTTTGGGATATTTTTAAAACTGCAGGGGAGTTTGTGCAAAATGTGACTCACTGCCGCTTTCAGTACTTGGCATATGTTGGGTATAAAAAGTCGTAATATCAAACTGCGAATACGTGAAAAGAGCCAGAATTTGGCTCCAAAATATGGCTCAGGCCTCGAAATTGAGAAGTTTGGGATATTTTGAAAACTGCAGGGGAGTTTGTGCAAAATGTGACTCACTGCCGCTTTCAGAACTTGGCATATGTTGGGGATAAAAAAGTCGCAATATCAAACTGCGAATACGTGCAGAGAGCCAGAATTTGGCTCAGGCCTTGAAATTGGGATGTTTGGGATATTTTGAAAACTGCAGGGGGAATTGGGACAAATGTGACCAAACGCCGCTTTCAGTACTTCGCATATGTTGGGTATAAAAAAGTCGTAATTTTAAACTGCGAATACATGCAGAATGCAAGAATTTGGCTCCAAAGTATGGCTCAGGCCTCGAAAAATGGGATGTTTGGGATATTTTGAAAACTGCAGGGGAGTTTGTGCAAAATGTGACTCCCTGCCGCTTTCAGTACTTGGCATATATTGGGTATAAAAAGTCGTCATATCAAACTGCGAATACGTGCATAAAGCCAGAATTTGGCTCCAAAATATGGCTCAGGCCTCGAAATTGGGATGTTTGGGATATTTTAAAAACTGCAGGGGGGATTGGGACAAATGTGACCAAACGCCGCTTTCAGTACTTGGCATATGATGGGTATAAAAAGTCGTAATATCAAACTGCGAATACGTGCAGAGAGCCAGAATTTGGCTCCAAAATATGGCTCAGGCCTCGATATTGGGATGTTTGGGATATTTTGAAAACTGCAGGGGGGATTGGGACAAATGTGACCAAACGCCGCTTTCAGTACTTGGCATATGTTGGGTATAAAAAGTCGTAATATCAAACTGCGAATACGTGCAGAGAGCCAGAGTTTGGCTCCAAAATATGGCTCAGGCCTCGATATTGGGATGTTTGGGATATTTTGAGAACTGCAGGGGGGATTGGGACAAATGTGACCAAACGCCGCTTTCATTACTTGGCATATGTTGGGTATAAAAAAGTCGTAATATCAAACTGCGAATACGTGCAGAGAGCCAGAATTTGGCTCCAAAATATATCTCAGGGCCTCGAAATTGAGATATTTGGAATATTTTGTAAACTGTAGGGGAGTTTGTGAAAAAGTTTGACAAACTGCCGCTTTCAGGACTTGGCATATGTTGGGTATAAAAATTCGTAATTTAAAACTGCGAATACGTGCAGAGAGCCAGAATTTGGCTCCAAAATATGGCTCAGGCCTCGAAATTGGGAAGTTTGGGATATTTTGAAAACTGCAGGGGAGTTTGTGCAAAATGTGACTCGCTGCCGCTTTCAGTACTTGGCATATGTTGGGTATAAAAAGTCGTAATATCAAACTGCGAATACGTGAAAAGAGCCAGAATTTGGCTCCAAAATATGGCTCAGGCCTCGAAATTGAGAAGTTTGGGATATTTTGAAAACTGCAGGGGAGTTTGTGCAAAATGTGACTCACTGCCGCTTTCAGAACTTGGCATATGTTGGGGATAAAAAAGTCGCAATATCAAACTGCGAATACGTGCAGAGAGCCAGAATTTGGCTCAGGCCTTGAAATTGGGATGTTTGGGATATTTTGAAAACTGCAGGGGGAATTGGGACAAATGTGACCAAACGCCGCTTTCAGTACTTCGCATATGTTGGGTATAAAAAAGTCGTAATTTTAAACTGCGAATACATGCAGAATGCAAGAATTTGGCTCCAAAGTATGGCTCAGGCCTCGAAAAATGGGATGTTTGGGATATTTTGAAAACTGCAGGGGAGTTTGTGCAAAATGTGACTCCCTGCCGCTTTCAGTACTTGGCATATATTGGGTATAAAAAGTCGTCATATCAAACTGCGAATACGTGCATAAAGCCAGAATTTGGCTCCAAAATATGGCTCAGGCCTCGAAATTGGGATGTTTGGGATATTTTAAAAACTGCAGGGAGGTTTGGGACAAATATGACCAAACGCCGCTTTCAGTACTTGGCATATGTTGGGTATAAAAAGTCGTAATTTCAAACTGTGAATACGTTCAGAGAGCCTGAATTTAACTCCAAAATATGGCTCCAGCCTCGAAATTGGGATGTTTTGGATATTTTGAAAACTGCAGGGGAGTTTGAGCAAAATGTGACTCATTACCGCTTTCAGTACTTGGCATATGTTGGGCATAATAAGTCGTAATTTCAAACTGCGAATACGCGCAGAGACAGAATTTGTGCTCTTAAATATGGGTCAGGCCTCGATATTGGGATGATTGGGATATTTTGAAAACTGCAGGAAGGGATTGGGACAAATATGACCAAACGCCGCTTTCAGTACTTGGCATATGTTGGGTATAAAAAGTCGTAATATCAAACTGCGAATACGTGCAGAGAGCCAGAATTTGGCTCCAAAATATATATCAGGGCCTCGAAGTTGGGATATTTGGGATATTTTGTAAACTGCAGGGGAGTTTGTGCAAAATGTGACTCACTGCCGCTTTCAGGACTTGGCAAATGTTGGGTATAAAAAGTCGTAATTTAAAACTGCGAAAACGTGCAGAGAGCCAGAATTTGGCTCCAAAATATGGCTCAGGTCTCGAAATTGGGAAGTTTCGGATATTTTGAAAACTGCAGGGGAGTTTGTGCAAAATGTGACTCACTGCCGCTTTCAGTACTTGGCATATGTTGGGTAAAAAAAGTCGTAATATCAAACTGCGAATACGTGCATAAAGCCAGAATTTGGCTCCAACATATGGCTCAGGCCTCGATATTGGGATGTTTGGGATATTTTGAAAACTGCACGGGAGTTTGTGCAAAATGTGAACAAACGCCGCTTTCAGTATTTCGCATATGTTGGGCAAAAAAAAGTCGTAATTTCAAACTGCGAATACGTGAAGAGAGCCAGAATTTGGCTCCAAAATATGGCTCAGGGCCTCGAAATTGGAATATTTTGAAAACTGCAGGGGAATTTGTGCAAAATGTGACTCACTGCCGCTTTCAAAACTTGGCATATGTTGGGTATAAAAAGTCGTAATTTCAATCTGCAAATACGTGCAGAAAGCCACAATTTGGATTCAAAATATGGCTCAGGCCTCGATATAGAGATATTTGGAATATTTTGAAAACTGCAGGGGAGTTTGTGCAAAATGTGACTCACTGCCGCTTTCAGTACTTGCCATATGTTGGGTATAAAAAGTCGAAATATCAAACTGCGAATACGTGCATAAAGCCAGAATTTGGCTCCAAAATTTGGCTCAGGCCTCGAAATTGGGATGTTTCGGATATTTTTTAAACTGTAGGGAGGTTTCGGACAAATATGACCAAACGCCTCTTCAGTACTTGGCATATGTTGGGTATAAAAAGTCGTAATTTCAAACTGCGAATACGTGCAAAAAGCCAGAATTTGGCTCCAAAATATGGCTCAGGTCTCGAAATGGATTGTTTCGGATATTTTGTAAACTGTAGGGAGGTTTGGGACAAATATGACCAAATGCTGCTTTCAGTACATGGCATATGTTGGTATAAAAAGTCGTATTTCAATCTGCGAATACGTGCAGAGAGCCTGAGATTGGCTCTAAAATATGTCTCCGGCCTCGAAATTGGGTTGTTTGGGATATTTTGAAAACTGTAGGGGAGTTTGAGCAAAATGTGACTCACTGCCGCTTTCAGTACTTGGCATATGTTGGGTATAATAAGTCAGAATTTCAAACTGCGAATACGTGCAGAGAGCCAGAATTTGTGCTCCAAAATATGGGTCAGGCCTCGATATTGGGATGTTTGGGATATTTTGAAAACTGCAGGGGAGTTTGTACAAAATGTGACCAAACGCCGATTTCAGTATTTCGCATATGTTGGGTAAAAATAATTTGTAATTTCAAACTGCGAATACGTGCATAGATCCAGAATTTGGCTCCAAAGTATGGCTCAGGGCCTCGAAATTGGGATATTTGGGATATTTTGAAAACTGCAGGGGAGTTTGTGCAAAATGTGACAGTGCAGGTTTGCACTGTCACATTTTGCATTTTGGGTATAAAAAAGTCGTAATTTCAAACTGCGAATACGTGCAGAGAGCCAGAATTTGGCTCCAAAATATGGCTCAGGCCTCGAAATTTGGATGTTTGTGATATTTCGAATACTGCAGGGGAGTTTGTGCAAAATGTCACTCACTGCCGCTTTCAGGACTTGGCATATGTTGGGTATAAAAAGTCGTAATTTCAAACTGCGAATACGTGCATAGTGCCAGAATTTGGCTCCAAAATATGGCTCAGGCCTCGAAATTGGGATGTTTGGGATATTTTGAAAATTGCAGGGGGGATTGGGACAAATGTGACCAAACGCCGCTTTCAGTACTTCGCATATGTTGGGTATAAAAAAGTCGTAATTTCAAACTGCGAATACATGCAGAGAGCCAGAATTTGCCTCCAAGATATAGCTCAGGCCTCGAAATTGGGATGTTTGGGATATTTTGAAAACTGCAGGGAGGTTTTGGACAAATGTGACCAAACGCCGCTTTCAGTACTTCGCATATGTTGGGTATAAAAAAGTCGTAATTTCAAACTGCGAATACGTGCAGAGAGCCAGAATTTGGCTACAAAATATGGCTCAGGCCTCGAAATTGGAAATTTGGGATATTTTGAAAACTGCAGGGGAGTTTGTGCAAATTGTGACTCACTGCCGCTTGCAGTACTTGGCATATGTTGGATATAAAATTTGTAATTTCAAACTGCGAATGCGTGCAGAGAGCCTGAATTTGGCTCCAAAATATGGCTCAGGCCTCGAAATTGGGATGTTTGATATATTTTAAAAACTGCAGGGGGGTTTGGGACAAATATGACCAAACGCCGCTTTCAGTACTTGGCATATGTTGGGTGTAAAAAAGTCGCAATTTCAAACTGCGAATTCGTGCAAAGAGCCAGAATTTGGCTCCAAAATATGGCTCAGGCTTTAAAATTGGGATGTTCGTGATATTTTGAAAATTGCAGGGGGGATTGGGACAATTGTGACCAAACGCCGTTTTCAGTACTTGGCATATGTTAGGTATAAAAAAGTCGTAATTTCAAACTGCGAATACGTGCAGAGAGCCAGAATTTGGCTCCAAAATATGGCTCAGGTCTCGAAATAGGGAAGTTTGGGATATTTTGAAAACTGCAGGGGGGTTTGGGACAAATATGACCAAACGGCGCTTTCAATATTTGGCATATGTTGGGTATAAAAAAGTCGTAATTTCAAACTGCGAATACGTGCAGAGAGAGCCTGAATTTGGCTCCCAAATATGGCTCAATCCTTAAAATTGGGATATTTTGAAAACTGCAGGGGAGTTTGTGCAAAATGTGACTCGATGCCGCTTTCAGTACTTGGCATATGTTGGGTATAAAAAGTCGTAATTTCAAACTGCGAATACGTGCAGAGAGCCTGAATTTGGCCCTAAAATATGGCTCAGGCCTCGATATTAGAATATTTGGGATATTTTGAAAACTGCAGGGGAATTTGTGCAAAATGTGACTCACTGCCGCTTTCTGTACTTGGCATATGTTGGGTATAAAAATCGTAATATCAAACTGCGAATCCGTGCAGAGAGCCAGAATTTGGCTCCAAAATATTGGTCAGGCCTCGATATTGGGATGTTTGGGATATTTTAAACTGCAGGGGAGTTTGTACAAAATGTGACCAAACGCCGATTTCAGTATTTCGCATATGTTGGGTAAAAATAATTCGTAATATCAAACTGCGAATACGTGCATAGAGTCAGAATTTGGCTCCAAAATATGGCTCAGGGCCTCGAAATTGGGATATTTGGGATATTTTGAAAACTGCAGGGGAGTTTGTGCAAAATGTGACTCACTGCCACTTTCAGGACTTGGCATATGTTGGGTATAAAAAGTCATAATTTAAAACTGCGAATACGTGCAGAGAGCCAGAATTTGGCTCCAAAATATGGCTCAGGCCTCGATATTGGGAAGTATGGGATATTTGGAAAACTGCAGGGAAGTTTGTGCAAAATGTGACTCACTGCCGCTTTTAGTACTTGGCATATGTTGGGTATAAAAAGTCGTAATATCAAACTGCGAATACGTGCAAAGAGCCAGAATTTGGCTCCAAAATATGGGTCAGGCCTCGAAATTGTGATATTTGGGATATTTTGAAAACTGAAAGGGAGTTTGTGCAAAATGTGACAAAACGCCGCTTTCAGTACTTCGCATATGTTGGGTAAAAAAAAGTCGTAATTTTAAACTGCGAATACGTGCAGAGAGCCAGGATTTGGCTCCATAATATGGCTCAGGCCTCGAAATTGGGATGTTTGGGATATTTTGAAAACTGCAGGGGGGATTGGGACAAATGTGACCAAACGCCGCTTTCAGTACTTGGCATATGATGGGTATAAAAAGTCGTAATATCAAACTGCGAATACGTGCAGAGAGCCAGAGTTTGGCTCCAAAATATGGCTCAGGCCTCGATATTGGGATGTTTGGGATATTTTGAAAACTGCAGGGGGGATTGGGACAAATGTGACCAAACGCCGCTTTCATTACTTGGCATATGTTGGGTATAAAAAAGTCGTAATATCAAACTGCGAATACATGCAGAGAGCCAGAATTTGGCTCCAAAATATATCTCAGGGCCTCGAAATTGAGATATTTGGAATATTTTGTAAACTGCAGGGGAGTTTGTTAAAAAGTTTGACAAACTGCCGCTTTCAGGACTTGGCATATGTTGGGTATAAAAATTCGTAATTTAAAACTGCGAATACGTGCAGAGAGCCAGAATTTGGCTCCAAAATATGGCTCAGGCCTCGAAATTGGGAAGTTTGGGATATTTTTAAAACTGCAGGGGAGTTTGTGCAAAATGTGACTCGCTGCCGCTTTCAGAACTTGGCATATGTTGGGTATAAAAAGTCGTAATATCAAACTGCGAATACGTGAAAAGAGCCAGAATTTGGCTCCAAAATATGGTTCAGGCCTCGAAATTGAGAAGTTTGGGATATTTTGAAAACTGCAGGGGAGTTTGTGCAAAATGTGACTCACTGCCGCTTTCAGAACTTGGCATATGTTGGGGATAAAAAAGTCGCAATATCAAACTGCGAATACGTGCAGAGAGCCAGAATTTGGCTCAGGCCTTGAAATTGGGATGTTTGGGATATTTTGAAAACTGCAGGGGGAATTGGGACAAATGTGACCAAACGACGCTTTCAGTACTTCGCATATGTTGGGTATAAAAAAGTCGTAATTTTAAACTGCGAATACATGCAGAATGCAAGAATTTGGCTCCAAAGTATGGCTCAGGCCTCGAAAAATGGGATGTTTGGGATATTTTGAAAACTGCAGGGGAGTTTGTGCAAAATGTGACTCCCTGCCGCTTTCAGTACTTGGCATATATTGGGTATAAAAAGTCGTCATATCAAACTGCGAATACGTGCATAAAGCCAGAATTTGGCTCCAAAATATGGCTCAGGCCTCGAAATTGGGATGTTTGGGATATTTTAAAAACTGCAGGGAGGTTTGGGACATATGACCAAACGCCGCTTTCAGTACTTGGCATATGTTGGGTATAAAAAGTCGTAATTTCAAACTGCGAATACGTTCAGAGAGCCTGAATTTAACTCCAAAATATGGCTCCAGCCTCGAAATTGGGATGTTTTGGATATTTTGAAAACTGCAGGGGAGTTTGAGCAAAATGTGACTCATTGCCGCTTTCAGTACTTGGCATATGTTGGGCATAATAAGTCGTAATTTCAAACTGCGAATACGCGCAGAGACAGAATTTGTGCTCTTAAATATGGGTCAGGCCTCGATATTGGGATGTTTGGGATATTTTGAAAACTGCAGGGAGGGATTGGGACAAATATGACCAAACGCCGCTTTCAGTACTTGGCATATGTTGGGTATAAAAAGTCGTAATATCAAACTGCGAATACGTGCAGAGAGCCAGAATTTGGCTCCAAAATATATCTCAGGGCCTCGAAGTTGGGATATTTGGGATATTTTGTAAACTGCAGGGGAGTTTGTGCAAAATGTGACTCACTGCCGCTTTCAGGACTTGGCAAATGTTGGGTATAAAAATTCGTAATTTAAAACTGCGAAAACGTGCAGAGAGCCAGAATTTGGCTCCAAAATATGGCTCAGGTCTCGAAATTGGGAAGTTTCGGATATTTTGAAAACTGCAGGGGAGTTTGTGCAAAATGTGACTCACTGCCGCTTTCAGTACTTGGCATATGTTTGGTAAAAAAAGTCGTAATATCAAACTGCGAATACGTGCATAAAGCCAGAATTTGGCTCCAACATATGGCTCAGGCCTCGATATTGGGATGTTTGGGATATTTTGAAAACTGCACGGGAGTTTGTGCAAAATGTGAACAAACGCCGCTTTCAGTATTTCGCATATGTTGGGTAAAAAAAAGTCGTAATTTCAAACTGCGAATACGTGAAGAGAGCCAGAATTTGGCTCCAAAATATGGCTCAGGGCCTCGAAATTGGAATATTTTGAAAACTGCAGGGGAATTTGTGCAAAATGTGACTCACTGCCGTTTTCAGTACTTAGCATATGTTGGGTATAAAAAAGTCGTTATTTAAAACTGCGAATACGTGCAGAGAGCCTGAATTTTGCTCCAAAATATGGTTCAGGCCTCGATATTGGGATGTTTGGGATATTTTGAAAACTGCAGGGAGGTTTGGGATAAATGTGACCAAACGCCGCTCTCAGTACTTGGCATATGTTGGGTATAAAAAAAGTCGCAATTTCAATCTGCGAATATGTGCAGAGAGCCAGAATTTGGCTCCAAAATATGGCTCAGGCCCCGAAATTGGGATATATTTGGGATATTTTGAAAACTGCAGGGGAGTTTGTGCAAAATGTGACACATTGCCGCTTTCAGTACTTGGCATAGGTTGGGTATAATAAGTCATAATTTCAAACTGCGAATACGTGCAGAGAGCCAGAATTTGTGCTCCAAAATATGGCTCAGGCCTCGATATTGGGATGTTTGGGATATTTTGAAAAATGCAGGGTGGATTGGGACAAATGTGACCAAACACTGCTTTCAGTACTTGGCATATGTTGGGTATAAAAATTCGTAATATCAAACTGCGAATACGTGCAGAGAGCCAAAATTTGGCTCCAAAATATTGCTCAGGCCTCGATATTGGGATGTTTTGGTTATTTTGAAAACTGCAGGGGAATTTGTGCAAAATGTGACCCAACGCCGCTTTCAGTAATTCGCATATGTTGTTTAAAAAGAAGTCGTAATTTTAAACTGCGAATACGTGCAGAGAGCCAGGATTTGGCTACAAAATATTGCTCAGGCCGCGAAATTGGGATGTTGGGATATTTTGAAAACTGCAGGGGGGATTGGGACAAATGTAACTAAACGCCGCTTTCAGTACTTGGCATATGTTGGGTATAAAAAGTCGTAATATCAAACTGCGAATACGTGCAGAGAGCCAGAATTTGACTCCATAATATGGCTCAGGCCTCGAAATTGGGATGTTTGGGATATTTTGAAAACTGCAGGGGGGATTGGGACAAATGTGACAAAACGCCGCTTTCAGTACTTGGCATATGTTGGGTATAAAAAAGTCGTAATATCAAACTGCGAATACGTGCAGAGAGCCAGAATTTGTGCTCCAAAATGTGGCTCAGGCCTCGATATTGGGATGTTTGCGATATTTTGAAAACTGCAGGGGAGTTTGTGCAAAATGTGACACATTGCCGCTTTCAGTACTTGGCATATGTTGGGTATAATGAGTCGTAATTTCAAACTGCGAATACGTGCAGAGAGAGAGAATATGTGCTCCAAAATATGGCTCAGGCGTCGATATTGGGATGTTTGGGATATTTTGAAACTGTAGGGGGGTATTGGGACAAATGTGACCAATCGCCGCTTTCATTACTTGGCATATGTTGGGTATAAAAAGTCGTGTTATCAATCTGCGAATACGTGCAGAGAGCCAAAATTTGGCTCCAAAATATGACTCCGGCCTCGATATTGGGATGTTTGTGATATTCTAAAAACTGAAGGGGAGTTTGTGCAAAATGTGACAAAACGCCGCTTTCAGTACTTCGCATATGTTGGGTAAAAAAAAGTCGTAATTTTAAATTGCGAATACGTGCAGAGAGCCAGGATTTGGCTCCATAATATGGCTCAGGCCTCGAAATTGGGATGTTTGGGATATTTTTAAAACTGCAGGGGGGATTGGGACAAATTTGACCAAACGCCGCTTTCAGTACTTGGCATATGTTGGGTATAAAAAGTCGTAATATCAAACTGCGAATACGTTCAGAGAGCCAGAATTTGGTTCCAAAATATGGCTCAGGCCTCGATATTGGGATGTTTGGGATATTTTGAAAATTGCAGGGGGTATTGGGACAAATGTGACCAAACGCCGCTTTCAGTACTTGGCATATGTTGCGTATAAAAAGTCGTAATATCAAACTGCGAATACGTGCAGAGAGCCAGAATTTGGCTCCAAAATATGGCTCAGGCCTCGATATTGGGATGTTTGGGATATTTTGAAAACTGCAAGGGGGATTTGGACAAATGTGACAAAACGCCGCTCTCAGTACTTGGCATATGTTGGGTATAAAAATGTCGTAATTTCAAACTGCGAATACGTGCAGAGAGCCAGAATTTGGCTTCAAAAAACTGCTCAGGCCTCGAAATTGGGGTGTTTATGATATTTTGAAAATTGCAGGGGAGTTTGTGCAAAATGTGAACAAACGCCACTTTCAGTATTTCGCATATGTTGGGTAAAAAAAAGTCGTAATTTCAAACTGCGAATACGTGAAGAGAGCCAGAATTTGGCTCCAAAATATGGCTCAGGGCCTCGAAATATGAATATTTTGAAAACTGCAGGGGAATTTGTGCAAAATGTGACTCACTGCTGCTTTCAAAACTTGGCATATGTTGGGTATAAAAAGTCGTAATTTCAATCTGCAAATACGTGCAGAAAGCCACAATTTGGATTCAAAATATGGCTCAGGCCTCGATATTGGAATATTTGGAATATTTTGAAAACTGAAGGGGAGTTTGTGCAAAATGTGACTCTGCCGCTTTCAGTTCTTGGCATATGTTGGGTATAAAAAGTCGTAATATCAAACTGCGAATACGTGCATAAAGCCAGAATTTGGCTCCAAAATATGGCTCAGGCCTCGAAATTGGGATGTTTCGGATATTTTGTAAACTGTAGGGAGGTTTCGGACAAATATGACCAAACGCCTCTTCAGTACTTGGCATATGTTGGGTATAAAAAGTCGTAATTTCAAACTGCGAATACGTGCAAAAAGCCAGAATTTGGCTCCAAAATATGGCTCAGGTCTCGAAATTGGATTGTTTCGGATATTTTGTAAATTGTAGGGAGGTTTGGGACAAATATGACCAAACGCCGCTTTCAGTACTTGGCATATGTTGGTATAAAAAGTCGTATTTCAAACTGCGAATACATGCAGAGAGCCTGAGATTGGCTCTAAAATATGTCTCCGGCCTCGAAATTGGGTTGTTTGGGACATTTTGAAAACTGCAGGGGAGTTTGAGCAAAATGTGACTCACTGCCGCTTTCAGTACTTGGCATATGTTGGGTATAATAAGTCAGAATTTCAAACTGCGAATACGTGCAGAGAGCCAGAATTTGTGCTCCAAAATATGGGTCAGGCCTCGATATTGGGATGTTTGGGATATTTTGAAAACTGCAGGGGAATTTGTGCAAAATTTGACCCAACGCCGCTTTCAGTACTTCGCATATGTTGGGTAAAAAAAACTTGTAATTTTAAACTGCGAATACGTGCAGAGAGCCAGAATTTTGCTCCAAAATATGGCTCAGGCCTCGAAATTGGGATGTTTGATATATTTTGAAAACTGCAAGGGGGATTGGGACCAATGTGACAAAACGCCGCTTTCAGTACTTGGCATATGTTGGGTATAAAAAGTCATAATATCAAACAGCGAATACGTGGAGAGAGCCAGAATTTGGCTCCAAAATATGGCTCAGGCCTCGATATTGGGATGTTTGGGATATTTTGAAAACTGCAGGGGAGTTTGTACAAAATGTGACCAAACGCCGCTTTCAGTACTTCACATATGTTGGGTATAAAAAAGTCGTAATTTTAAACTGCGAATACGTGCAGAGAGCCAGAATTTGGCTCCAAAATATGGCTCAGGCCTCGAAATTGGGATGTTTGGGATATTTTGAAAACTGCAGGGGGGTTTGGGAGAAATATGACCAACTCCGCTTTCAGTACTGGGCATATGTTGGGTATAAAAAAAGTCGCAATTTCAATCTGCGAATACGTGCAGAGAGCCAGAATTTGGCTCCAAAATATGGCTCAGGCCCTGAAATTGGGATATATTTGGGATATTTAGAAAACTGCAGGGGAGTTTGTGCAAAATGTGACTCACTGCCGCTTTCAGTACTTGGCATATGTTGGGTATAAAAAAGTCGTTATTTAAAACTGCGAATACGTGCAGAGAGCCTGAATTTGGCTCCAAAATATGGTTCAGGCCTCGATATTGGGATGTTTGGGATATTTTGAAAACTGCAAGGGGGATTGGGACAAATGTGACAAAACGCCGCTTTCAGTACTTGGCATATGTTGGGTATAAAAAAAGTCGTAATTTCAAACTACGAATACGTGCAGAGAGCAAGAATTTAGCTCCAAAATATGGCTAGGGCCTCGATATTGGGATGTTTGGGATATTTTGAAAACTGCAGGGGGGATTGGGACAAATGTGACCAAACGCCGCTTTCAGTACTTGGCATATGTTGGGTATAAAAAATTCGCAATTTCAAACTGCGAATACCTGCAGAGAGCCAGAATTTGGCTCCAAAATATGGCTCAGGCCTCGAAATTGGGATATTTGTGATATTTTGAAAACTGCAGGGGAGTTTGTTCAAAACGTGACTCACTGCCACTTTCAGGACTTGGCATTAGTTGGGTATAAAAAGTCATAATTTCAAACTGCGAATACGTGCAGAGAGCCTGAATTTGGCTCCAAAATATGGCTCAGGCCTCGAAATTGGGATGTTTGGGATATTTTGAAAACTGCAAGGGGGATTGGGACAAATGTGACAAAACGCCGCTTTCAGTACTTGGCATATGTTGGGTATAAAAAGTCGTAATATTAACCTGCGAATACGTGGAGAGAGCCAGAATTTGGCTCAAAAATATGGCTCAGGCCTCGATATTTGATTGTTTGGGATATTTTGAAAACTGCAAGGGAGTTTGTACAAAATGTGACCAAACGAACCTTTCAGTACTTCGCATATGTTGGGTATAAAAAAGTCGCAATTTCAAACTGCGAATACGTGCAGAGAGCCAGAATTTGGCTCCAAAATATGGCTCAGGCCTGGAAATTGAGATATTTAGGATATTTCGAAAACTACAGGGGAATTTGTGCAAAATGTGACTCACCTCCGCTTTCAGGACTTGGCATATGTTGGGTATAAAAAGTCGCAATTTCAAACTGCGAATACGTGCATAGAGCTAGAATTTGGCTCCAAAATATGGCTCAGGCCTCGATATTGGGATGTTTGGGATATTTTGAAAACTGCAGGGGGGATTGGGACAAATGTGACCAAACGCCGCTTTCAGTACTTGATATATGTTGGGTATAAAAAGTCGTAATTTCAAACTGCGAATACGTGCAGAGAGCCTGAATTTGGCTTCAAAATATGGCTCAGGCCTCGATATTGGGATGTTTGGGATATTTTGAAAACTGCAGGGGGGATTGGGACAAATGTGACCAAACGCCGCTTTCAGTACTTGGTATATGTTGGGTATAAAAAGTCGTAATATCAAATTGCGAATACGTGCAGAGAGCAAGAATTTGGCTCCAAAATATGGCTCAGGTCTCGAAATTGGGAAGTTTGGGATATTTTGAAAACTGCAGGGGAGTTTGTGCAAAATGTGACTCACTGCCGCTTTCAGTACTTGGCATATGTTGGGTATAATAAGTCATAATATCAAACTGTGAATACGTGCAGAGAGCCAGAATTTGGCTCCAAAATATGGCTCAGGCCTGGAAATTGGGATGTTTCGGATATTTTGTAAACTGTAGGGAGGTTTCGGACAAATATGACCAAACGCCGTTTTCAGTACATGGCATATGTTGGGTATAAAGAGACGTAATTTCAAACTGCGAATACGTGCAAAAGCCTGAATTTGGCTCCAAAATATGGCTCCTGCCTCGAAATTGGGATGTTTGGGATATTTTGAAAACTGCAGGGGAGTTTGAGAAAAATGTGACTCACTGCCGCTTTCAGTACTTGGCATATGTTGGGTATAATAAGTCATAATTTCAAACTGTGAATACGTGCAGAGAGCCAGAATTTGTGCTCCAAAATATGGCTCAGGCCTCGATATTGGGATGTTTGGAATTTTTTGAAAACTGCAGGGGGGGATTGGGACAAATGTGACGAAACGCCGCTTTCAGTACTTGGCATATGTTGGGTATAAAAAGTCGTAATATCAAACTGCGAATACGTGCAGAGAGCCAAAATTTGGCTCCAAAATATGGTTCAGGCCTCGATATTGGGATGTTTCGGATATTTTGAAAACAGCAGGGGAGTTTCCGCAAAATGTGACCCAACGCTGCTTTCAGTACTTCCCATATGTTGGGTAAAAGAAAGTCGTAATTTTAAACTGCGAATACGTGCAGAGCGCCAGAATTTAGCTCTAAAATATGGCTCAGGCCTCGAAATTGGGATGTTGGGATATTTTGAAAACTGCAAGGGGGATTGGGACAAATGTGACCCAACGCCACTTTCAGTACTTGGCATATGTTGGGTATAAAAAGTCGTAATATCAAACTGCGAATACGTGGAGAGAGCCAGAATTTGGCTCCAAAATATAGCTCAGGCCTCGATATTGGGATGTTTGGGATATTTTGAAAACTGCAGGGGAGTTTGTACAAAATGTGACCAAACACTGCTTTCAGTACTTCGCATATGTTGGGTATAAAAAAGTCGTAATTTCAAACTGCGAATAAGTGCAAGGAGCCAGAATTTCGCTCCAAAATATGGCTCAGGTCTCCAAATTGGGAAGTTTGGAATATTTTGAAAACTGCAGGGGAGTTTGTTCCAAATGTGACTCACTGCCCCTTTCAGTACTTGGCATATGTTGGGTATAAAAAAGTCGTAATTTCAAACTGCGAATAAGTGCAGGGAGCCAGAATTTGGCTCCAAAATATGACTCAGACCTCGAAATTGGGATGTTTGGGATATTTTTAAAACTGCAGGGGGGTTTGGGACAAATATGACCAAACGCCGCTTTCAATACTTGGCATGTGTTGGGTAAAAAAAAGCAATTTCAAACTGCGAATACGTGCAGAGAGCCAGAATTTGGCTCCAAAATATGGCTCAGTCCTCGAAATTGGGATATATTTGGGATATTTCGAAAACAGCTGGGGAGTTTGTGCAAAATGTGACTCACTGCCGCTTTCAGGACTTAGCATATGTTGGGTACAAAAATTCGAAATATCAAACTGCGAATACATGCATAGAGCCAGAATTTGGCTCCAAAATATGGCTCAGGCCTCGAAATTGGGATATTTGGGATATTTTGAAAACTGCAGGGAGGTTTGGGATAAATGTGACCAAACGCCGCTTTCAGTACTTGGCATATGTTGGGTATAAAAAAGTCGCAATTTCAATCTGCGAATACGTGCAGAGAGCCAGAATTTGGCTCCAAAATATGGCTCAGGCCTCGAAATTGGGATATATTTGGGATATTTCGAAAACTGCAGGGGAGTTTGTGCAAAATGTGACTCACTGCCGCTTTCAGGACTTAGCATATGTTATGTATAAAAATTTGTAATATCAAACTGCGAATTCGTGCATAGAGCCAGAATTTGGCTCTAAAATATGGCTCAGGCCTCGAAATTGGGATATTTGGGATATTTTTAAAACTGCAGGGAGGTTTGGGATAAATGTGACCAAACGCCGCTTTCAGTACTTGGCATATGTTGGGTATAAAAAAGTCGCAATTTCAAACTGAGAATACGTGCATAGAGCTAGAATTTGGCTCCAAAATATGGCTCAGGCCTCGAAATTGGGTGTTTGGGATATTTTGAAAACTGCAATGGGGATTGGGACAAATGTGACCAAATGCCGCTTTCAGTACTTGGCATTTGTTGGGTTTAAAAAGTCGTAATTTAAAACTGCGAATACGTGCAGTGACCCTGAATTTGGCTCCAAAATATGGCTCAGGCCTCGAAATTGGGATATTTGGGATATTTTGAAAACTGCAGGGAGGTTTGGGGTAAATGTGACCAAACGCCGCTTTCAGTACTTGGCATATGTTGGGTATAAAAAAAGTCGCAATTTCAATCTGCGAATACGTGCAGAGAGCCAGAATTTGGCTCCAAAATATGGCTCAGGCCCTGAAAATGGGATATATTTGGGATATTTAGAAAACTGCAGGGGAGTTTGTGCAAAATGTGACTCACTGCCGCTTTCAGTACGTAGCATATGTTGGGTATAAAAAAGTCGTTATTTAAAACTGCGAATACGTGCAGAGAGCCTGAATTTGGCTCCAAAATATGGTTCAGGCCTCGATATTGGGATGTTTGGGATATTTTGAAAACTGCAGGGAGGTTTGGGATAAATGTGACCAAACGCCGCTTTCAGTACTTGGCATATGTTAGGTATAAAAAAAGTCGCAATTTCAATCTGCGAATACGTGCAGAGCCAGAATTTGGCTCCAAAATATGGCTCAGGCCCCGAAATTGGGATATATTTGGGATATTTTGAAAACTGCAGGGGAGTTTGTGCAAAATGTGACCAAACGCCGCTTTCAGTATTTCGCATATGTTGGGTAAAAAAAAGTCGTAATTTCAAACTGCGAATACGTGCAGAGAGCAAGAATTTGGCTCCAAAATATGGCTCAGGGCCTCGAAATTGGGATATTTGGGATATTTTTAAAACTGCAGGGGAGTTTGTGCAAAATGTGACTCACCGCCGCTTACAGAACTTGGCATATGTTGGGTATAGTATGTCGTAATATCAAACTGCGAATACGTGTAGAGAGCCAGAATTTGGCTCCAAGATATGGCTAGGGCCTCGATATTGGGATGTTTGGGATATTTTGAAAACTGCAGGGGGGATTGGGACAAATGTGACCAAACGCAGCTTTAAGTACTTTGCATATGTTGGGTATAAAAAATTCGCAATTTCAAACTGTGAATACCTGCAGAGAGCCAGAATTTGGCTCCAAAATATGGCTCAGGCCTCGAAATTGGGATATTTGTGATATTTTGAAAACTGCAGGGGAGTTTGTTCAAAACGTGACTCACTGCCACTTTCAGGACTTGGCATTAGTTGGGTATAAAAAGTCATAATTTCAAACTGCGAATACGTGCAGAGAGCCTGAATTTGGCTCCAAAATATGGCTCAGGCCTCGAAATTGGGATGTTTGGGATATTTTGAAAACTGCAAGGGGGATTGGGACAAATGTGACAAAACGCCGCTTTCAGTACTTGGCATATGATGGGTATAAAAAGTCGTAATATTAACCTGCGAATACGTGGAGAGAGCAAGAATTTGGCTCCAAAATATGGCTCAGGCCTCGATATTTGATTGTTTGGGATATTTTGAAAACTGCAAGGGAGTTTGTACAAAATGTGACCAAACGAACCTTTCAGTACTTCGCATATGTTGGGTATAAAAAAGTCGCAATTTCAAACTGCGAATACGTGCAGAGAGCCAGAATTTGGCTCCAAAATATGGCTCAGGCCTAGAAATTGAGATATTTAGGATATTTCGAAAACTACAGGGGAATTTGTGCAAAATGTGACTCACCTCCGCTTTCAGGACTTGGCATATGTTGGGTATAAAAAGTCGCAATTTCAAACTGCGAATACGTGCATAGAGCTAGAATTTGGCTCCAAAATATAGCTCAGGCCTCGATATTGGGATGTTTGGGATATTTTGAAAACTGCAGGGGGGATTGGGACAAATGTGACCAAACGCCGCTTTCAGTATTTGGTATATGTTGGGTATAAAAAGTCGTAATTTCAAACTGCGAATACGTGCAGAGAGCCTGAATTTGGCTCCAAAATATGGCTCAGGCCTCGATATTGGGATGTTTGGGATATTTTGAAAACTGCAGGGGGGATTGGGACAAATGTGACCAAACGCCGCTTTCAGTACTTGGTATATGTTGGGTATAAAAAGTCGTAATATCAAATTGCGAATACGTGCAGAGAGCAAGAATTTGGCTCCAAAATATGGCTATGGCCTCGATATTGGGATGTTTGGGATATTTTGAAAACTGCAGGAATGATTGGGTTAAATGTGACCAAACGCCGCTTTCAGTAATTAGCATATGTTGGGTATAAAAAATCGTAATTTAAAACTGTGAATACGTGCAGAGAGCCAGAATTTTGCTCCAAAACATGGCTCAGGCCTTGAAATTGGGATGTTTGGGATATTTTGAAAACTGCAAGGGGGATTTGGACAAATGTGACAAAACGCCACTCTCAGTACTTGGCATATGTTGGGTATAAAAATGTCGTAATTTCAAACTGCGAATACGTGCAGAGAGCCAGAATTTGGCTTCAAAAAACTGCTCAGGCCTCGAAATTGGGGTGTTTATGATATTTTGAAAATTGCAGGGGAGTTTGTGCAAAATGTGAACAAACGCCGCTTTCAGTATTTCGCATATGTTGGGTAAAAAAAAGTCGTAATTTCAAACTGCGAATACGTGAAGAGAGCCAGAATTTTCTCCAAAATATGGCTCAGGGCCTCGAAATTGGAATATTTTGAAAACTGCAGGGGAATTTGTGCAAAATGTGACTCACTGCTGCTTTCAAAACTTGGCATATGTTGGGTATAAAAAGTCGTAATTTCAATCTGCAAATACGTGCAGAAAGCCACAATTTGGATTCAAAATATGGCTCAGGCCTCGATATTGGGATATTTGGAATATTTTGAAAACTGCAGGGGAGTTTGTGCAAAATGTGACTCTGCCGCTTTCAGTTCTTGGCATATGTTGGGTATAAAAAGTCGTAATATCAAACTGCGAATACGTGCATAAAGCCAGAATTTGGCTCCAAAATATGGCTCAGGCCTCGAAATTGGGATGTTTCGGATATTTTGTAAACTGTAGGGAGGTTTCGGACAAATATGACCAAACGCCTCTTCAGTACTTGGCATATGTTGGGTATAAAAAGTCGTAATTTCAAACTGCGAATACGTGCAAAAAGCCAGAATTTGGCTCCAAAATATGGCTCAGGTCTCGAAATTGGATTGTTTCGGATATTTTGTAAATTGTAGGGAGGTTTGGGACAAATATGACCAAACGCCGCTTTCAGTACTTGGCATATGTTGGTATAAAAAGTCGTATTTCAAACTGCGAATACATGCAGAGAGCCTGAGATTGGCTCTAAAATATGTCTCCGGCCTCGAAATTGGGTTGTTTGGGACATTTTGAAAACTGCAGGGGAGTTTGAGCAAAATGTGACTCACTGCCGCTTTCAGTACTTGGCATATGTTGGGTATAATAAGTATGAATTTCAAACTGCGAATACGTGCAGAGAGCCAGAATTTGTGCTCCAAAATATGGGTCAGGCCTCGATATTGGGATGTTTGGGATATTTTGAAAACTGCAGGGGAATTTGTGCAAAATTTGACCCAACGCCGCTTTCAGTACTTCGCATATGTTGGGTAAAAAAAACTTGTAATTTTAAACTGCGAATACGTGCAGAGAGCCAGAATTTTGCTCCAAAATATGGCTCAGGCCTCGAAATTGGGATGTTTGATATATTTTGAAAACTGCAAGGGGGATTGGGACCAATGTGACAAAACGCCGCTTTCAGTACTTGGCATATGTTGGGTATAAAAAGTCATAATATCAAACAGCGAATACGTGGAGAGAGCCAGAATTTGGCTCCAAAATATGGCTCAGGCCTCGATATTGGGATGTTTGGGATATTTTGAAAACTGCAGGGGAGTTTGTACAAAATGTGACCAAACGCCGCTTTCAGTACTTCACATATGTTGGGTATAAAAAAGTCGTAATTTTAAACTGCGAATACGTGCAGAGAGCCAGAATTTGGCTCCAAAATATGGCTCAGGCCTCGAAATTGGGATGTTTGGGATATTTTGAAAACTGCAGGGGGGTTTGGGAGAAATATGACCAACTCCGCTTTCAGTACTGGGCATATGTTGGGTATAAAAAAAGTCGCAATTTCAATCTGCGAATACGTGCAGAGAGCCAGAATTTGGCTCCAAAATATGGCTCAGGCCCTGAAATTGGGATATATTTGGGATATTTAGAAAACTGCAGGGGAGTTTGTGCAAAATGTGACTCACTGCCGCTTTCAGTACTTGGCATATGTTGGGTATAAAAAAGTCGTTATTTAAAACTGCGAATACGTGCAGAGAGCCTGAATTTGGCTCCAAAATATGGTTCAGGCCTCGATATTGGGATGTTTGGGATATTTTGAAAACTGCAAGGGGGATTGGGACAAATGTGACAAAACGCCGCTTTCAGTACTTGGCATATGTTGGGTATAAAAAAAGTCGTAATTTCAAACTACGAATACGTGCAGAGAGCAAGAATTTAGCTCCAAAATATGGCTAGGGCCTCGATATTGGGATGTTTGGGATATTTTGAAAACTGCAGGGGGGATTGGGACAAATGTGACCAAACGCCGCTTTCAGTACTTGGCATATGTTGGGTATAAAAAATTCGCAATTTCAAACTGCGAATACCTGCAGAGAGCCAGAATTTGGCTCCAAAATATGGCTCAGGCCTCGAAATTGGGATATTTGTGATATTTTGAAAACTACAGGGGAGTTTGTTCAAAACGTGACTCACTGCCACTTTCAGGACTTGGCATTAGTTGGGTATAAAAAGTCATAATTTCAAACTGCGAATACGTGCAGAGAGCCTGAATTTGGCTCCAAAATATGGCTCAGGCCTCGAAATTGGGATGTTTGGGATATTTTGAAAACTGCAAGGGGGATTGGGACAAATGTGACAAAACGCCGCTTTCAGTACTTGGCATATGTTGGGTATAAAAAGTCGTAATATTAACCTGCGAATACGTGGAGAGAGCCAGAATTTGGCTCAAAAATATGGCTCAGGCCTCGATATTTGATTGTTTGGGATATTTTGAAAACTGCAAGGGAGTTTGTACAAAATGTGACCAAACGAACCTTTCAGTACTTCGCATATGTTGGGTATAAAAAAGTCGCAATTTCAAACTGCGAATACGTGCAGAGAGCCAGAATTTGGCTCCAAAATATGGCTCAGGCCTGGAAATTGAGATATTTAGGATATTTCGAAAACTACAGGGGAATTTGTGCAAAATGTGACTCACCTCCGCTTTCAGGACTTGGCATATGTTGGGTATAAAAAGTCGCAATTTCAAACTGCGAATACGTGCATAGAGCTAGAATTTGGCTCCAAAATATGGCTCAGGCCTCGATATTGGGATGTTTGGGATATTTTGAAAACTGCAGGGGGGATTGGGACAAATGTGACCAAACGCCGCTTTCAGTACTTGGTATATGTTGGGTATAAAAAGTCGTAATTTCAAACTGCGAATACGTGCAGAGAGCCTGAATTTGGCTTCAAAATATGGCTCAGGCCTCGATATTGGGATGTTTGGGATATTTTGAAAACTGCAGGGGGGATTGGGACAAATGTGACCAAACGCCGCTTTCAGTACTTGGTATATGTTGGGTATAAAAAGTCGTAATATCAAATTGCGAATACGTGCAGAGAGCAAGAATTTGGCTCCAAAATATGGCTCAGGTCTCGAAATTGGGAAGTTTGGGATATTTTGAAAACTGCAGGGGAGTTTGTGCAAAATGTGACTCACTGCCGCTTTCAGTACTTGGCATATGTTGGGTATAATAAGTCATAATATCAAACTGTGAATACGTGCAGAGAGCCAGAATTTGGCTCCAAAATATGGCTCAGGCCTGGAAATTGGGATGTTTCGGATATTTTGTAAACTGTAGGGAGGTTTCGGACAAATATGACCAAACGCCGTTTTCAGTACATGGCATATGTTGGGTATAAAGAGACGTAATTTCAAACTGCGAATACGTGCAAAAAGCCTGAATTTGGCTCCAAAATATGGCTCCTGCCTCGAAATTGGGATGTTTGGGATATTTTGAAAACTGCAGGGGAGTTTGAGAAAAATGTGACTCACTGCCGCTTTCAGTACTTGGCATATGTTGGGTATAATAAGTCATAATTTCAAACTGTGAATACGTGCAGAGAGCCAGAATTTGTGCTCCAAAATATGGCTCAGGCCTCGATATTGGGATGTTTGGAATTTTTTGAAAACTGCAGGGGGGGATTGGGACAAATGTGACGAAACGCCGCTTTCAGTACTTGGCATATGTTGGGTATAAAAAGTCGTAATATCAAACTGCGAATACGTGCAGAGAGCCAAAATTTGGCTCCAAAATATGGTTCAGGCCTCGATATTGGGATGTTTCGGATATTTTGAAAACAGCAGGGGAGTTTCCGCAAAATGTGACCCAACGCTGCTTTCAGTACTTCCCATATGTTGGGTAAAAGAAAGTCGTAATTTTAAACTGCGAATACGTGCAGAGCGCCAGAATTTAGCTCTAAAATATGGCTCAGGCCTCGAAATTGGGATGTTGGGATATTTTGAAAACTGCAAGGGGGATTGGGACAAATGTGACCCAACGCCACTTTCAGTACTTGGCATATGTTGGGTATAAAAAGTCGTAATATCAAACTGCGAATACGTGGAGAGAGCCAGAATTTGGCTCCAAAATATAGCTCAGGCCTCGATATTGGGATGTTTGGGATATTTTGAAAACTGCAGGGGAGTTTGTACAAAATGTGACCAAACACTGCTTTCAGTACTTCGCATATGTTGGGTATAAAAAAGTCGTAATTTCAAACTGCGAATAAGTGCAAGGAGCCAGAATTTCGCTCCAAAATATGGCTCAGGTCTCCAAATTGGGAAGTTTGGAATATTTTGAAAACTGCAGGGGAGTTTGTTCCAAATGTGACTCACTGCCCCTTTCAGTACTTGGCATATGTTGGGTATAAAAAAGTCGTAATTTCAAACTGCGAATAAGTGCAGGGAGCCAGAATTTGGCTCCAAAATATGACTCAGACCTCGAAATTGGGATGTTTGGGATATTTTTAAAACTGCAGGGGGGTTTGGGACAAATATGACCAAACGCCGCTTTCAATACTTGGCATGTGTTGGGTAAAAAAAAGTCGCAATTTCAAACTGCGAATACGTGCAGAGAGCCAGAATTTGGCTCCAAAATATGGCTCAGTCCTCGAAATTGGGATATATTTGGGATATTTCGAAAACAGCTGGGGAGTTTGTGCAAAATGTGACTCACTGCCGCTTTCAGGACTTAGCATATGTTATGTATAAAAATTTGTAATATCAAACTGCGAATTCGTGCATAGAGCCAGAATTTGGCTCTAAAATATGGCTCAGGCCTCGAAATTGGGATATTTGGGATATTTTTAAAACTGCAGGGAGGTTTGGGATAAATGTGACCAAACGCCGCTTTCAGTACTTGGCATATGTTGGGTATAAAAAAGTCGCAATTTCAAACTGAGAATACGTGCATAGAGCTAGAATTTGGCTCCAAAATATGGCTCAGGCCTCGAAATTGGGTGTTTGGGATATTTTGAAAACTGCAATGGGGATTGGGACAAATGTGACCAAATGCCGCTTTCAGTACTTGGCATTTGTTGGGTATAAAAAGTCGTAATTTAAAACTGCGAATACGTGCAGTGACCCTGAATTTGGCTCCAAAATATGGCTCAGGCCTCGAAATTGGGATATTTGGGATATTTTGAAAACTGCAGGGAGGTTTGGGGTAAATGTGACCAAACGCCGCTTTCAGTACTTGGCATATGTTGGGTATAAAAAAAGTCGCAATTTCAATCTGCGAATACGTGCAGAGAGCCAGAATTTGGCTCCAAAATATGGCTCAGGCCCTGAAATTGGGATATATTTGGGATATTTAGAAAACTGCAGGGGAGTTTGTGCAAAATGTGACTCACTGCCGCTTTCAGTACGTAGCATATGTTGGGTATAAAAAAGTCGTTATTTAAAACTGCGAATACGTGCAGAGAGCCTGAATTTGGCTCCAAAATATGGTTCAGGCCTCGATATTGGGATGTTTGGGATATTTTGAAAACTGCAGGGAGGTTTGGGATAAATGTGACCAAACGCCGCTTTCAGTACTTGGCATATGTTAGGTATAAAAAAAAGTCGCAATTTCAATCTGCGAATACGTGCAGAGCCAGAATTTGGCTCCAAAATATGGCTCAGGCCCCGAAATTGGGATATATTTGGGATATTTTGAAAACTGCAGGGGAGTTTGTGCAAAATGTGACCAAACGCCGCTTTCAGTATTTCGCATATGTTGGGTAAAAAAAAGTCGTAATTTCAAACTGCGAATACGTGCAGAGAGCAAGAATTTGGCTCCAAAATATGGCTCAGGGCCTCGAAATTGGGATATTTGGGATATTTTTAAAACTGCAGGGGAGTTTGTGCAAAATGTGACTCACCGCCGCTTACAGAACTTGGCATATGTTGGGTATAGTATGTTGTAATATCAAACTGCGAATACGTGTAGAGAGCCAGAATTTGGCTCCAAGATATGGCTAGGGCCTCGATATTGGGATGTTTGGGATATTTTGAAAACTGCAGGGGGGATTGGGACAAATGTGACCAAACGCAGCTTTAAGTACTTTGCATATGTTGGGTATAAAAAATTCGCAATTTCAAACTGTGAATACCTGCAGAGAGCCAGAATTTGGCTCCAAAATATGGCTCAGGCCTCGAAATTGGGATATTTGTGATATTTTGAAAACTGCAGGGGAGTTTGTTCAAAACGTGACTCACTGCCACTTTCAGGACTTGGCATTAGTTGGGTATAAAAAGTCATAATTTCAAACTGCGAATACGTGCAGAGAGCCTGAATTTGGCTCCAAAATATGGCTCAGGCCTCGAAATTGGGATGTTTGGGATATTTTGAAAACTGCAAGGGGGATTGGGACAAATGTGACAAAACGCCGCTTTCAGTACTTGGCATATGATGGGTATAAAAAGTCGTAATATTAACCTGCGAATACGTGGAGAGAGCAAGAATTTGGCTCCAAAATATGGCTCAGGCCTCGATATTTGATTGTTTGGGATATTTTGAAAACTGCAAGGGAGTTTGTACAAAATGTGACCAAACGAACCTTTCAGTACTTCGCATATGTTGGGTATAAAAAAGTCGCAATTTCAAACTGCGAATACGTGCAGAGAGCCAGAATTTGGCTCCAAAATATGGCTCAGGCCTAGAAATTGAGATATTTAGGATATTTCGAAAACTACAGGGGAATTTGTGCAAAATGTGACTCACCTCCGCTTTCAGGACTTGGCATATGTTGGGTATAAAAAGTCGCAATTTCAAACTGCGAATACGTGCATAGAGCTAGAATTTGGCTCCAAAATATAGCTCAGGCCTCGATATTGGGATGTTTGGGATATTTTGAAAACTGCAGGGGGGATTGGGACAAATGTGACCAAACGCCGCTTTCAGTATTTGGTATATGTTGGGTATAAAAAGTCGTAATTTCAAACTGCGAATACGTGCAGAGAGCCTGAATTTGGCTCCAAAATATGGCTCAGGCCTCGATATTGGGATGTTTGGGATATTTTGAAAACTGCAGGGGGGATTGGGACAAATGTGACCAAACGCCGCTTTCAGTACTTGGTATATGTTGGGTATAAAAAGTCGTAATATCAAATTGCGAATACGTGCAGAGAGCAAGAATTTGGCTCCAAAATATGGCTATGGCCTCGATATTGGGATGTTTGGGATATTTTGAAAACTGCAGGAATGATTGGGTTAAATGTGACCAAACGCCGCTTTCAGTAATTAGCATATGTTGGGTATAAAAAATCGTAATTTAAAACTGCGAATACGTGCAGAGAGCCAGAATTTTGCTCCAAAACATGGCTCAGGCCTTGAAATTGGGATGTTTGGGATATTTTGAAAACTGCAAGGGGGATTTGGACAAATGTGACAAAACGCCACTCTCAGTACTTGGCATATGTTGGGTATAAAAATGTCGTAATTTCAAACTGCGAATACGTGCAGAGAGCCAGAATTTGGCTTCAAAAAACTGCTCAGGCCTCGAAATTGGGGTGTTTATGATATTTTGAAAATTGCAGGGGAGTTTGTGCAAAATGTGAACAAACGCCGCTTTCAGTATTTCGCATATGTTGGGTAAAAAAAAGTCGTAATTTCAAACTGCGAATACGTGAAGAGAGCCAGAATTTTCTCCAAAATATGGCTCAGGGCCTCGAAATTGGAATATTTTGAAAACTGCAGGGGAATTTGTGCAAAATGTGACTCACTGCTGCTTTCAAAACTTGGCATATGTTGGGTATAAAAAGTCGTAATTTCAATCTGCAAATACGTGCAGAAAGCCACAATTTGGATTCAAAATATGGCTCAGGCCTCGATATTGGGATATTTGGAATATTTTGAAAACTGCAGGGGAGTTTGTGCAAAATGTGACTCTGCCGCTTTCAGTTCTTGGCATATGTTGGGTATAAAAAGTCGTAATATCAAACTGCGAATACGTGCATAAAGCCAGAATTTGGCTCCAAAATATGGCTCAGGCCTCGAAATTGGGATGTTTCGGATATTTTGTAAACTGTAGGGAGGTTTCGGACAAATATGACCAAACGCCTCTTCAGTACTTGGCATATGTTGGGTATAAAAAGTCGTAATTTCAAACTGCGAATACGTGCAAAAAGCCAGAATTTGGCTCCAAAATATGGCTCAGGTCTCGAAATTGGATTGTTTCGGATATTTTGTAAATTGTAGGGAGGTTTGGGACAAATATGACCAAACGCCGCTTTCAGTACTTGGCATATGTTGGTATAAAAAGTCATATTTCAAACTGCGAATACGTGCAGAGAGCCTGAGATTTTCTCTAAAATATGTCTCCGGCATCGAAATTGGGTTGTTTGGGACATTTTGAAAACTGCAGGGGAGTTTGAGCAAAATGTGACTCACTGCCGCTTTCAGTACTTGGCATATGTTGGGTATAATAAGTCAGAATTTCAAACTGCGAATACGTGCAGAGAGCCAGAATTTGTGCTCCAAAATATGGGTCAGGCCTCGATATTGGGATGTTTGGGATATTTTGAAAACTGCAGGGGAATTTGTGCAAAATTTGACCCAACGCCGCTTTCAGTACTTCGCATATGTTGGGTAAAAAAAACTTGTAATTTTAAACTGCGAATACGTGCAGAGAGCCAGAATTTGGCTCCAAAATATGGCTCAGGCCTCGATATTGGGATGTTTGGGATATTTTGAAAACTGCAGGGAAGTTTGTACAAAATGTGACCAAACGTCGCTTTCAGTACTTCACATATGTTGGGTATAAAAAAGTCGTAATTTTAAACTGCGAATACGTGCAGAGAGCCAGAATTTGGCTCCAAAATATGGTTCAGGCCTCGAAATTGGGATGTTTGGGATATTTTGAAAACTGCAGGGGGGTTTGGGAGAAATATGACCAAACTCCGCTCTCAGTACTTGGCATATGTTCCTTATAAAAAGTCGTAATTTCAAACTGCGAATACATGCAGAAAGCCTGAATTTGGCTCCAAAATATGGCTCAGGCCTCGAAATTGGGATATTTGATATTTTGAAAACTGCAGGGAGGTTTGGGATAAATGTGACCAAACGCCGCTTTCAGTACTTGGCATATGTTGGGTATAAAAAAAGTCGCAATTTCAATCTGCGAATACGTGCAGAGAGCCAGAATTTGGCTCCAAAATATGGCTCAGGCCCTGAAATTGGGATATATTTGGGATATTTAGAAAACTGCAGGGGAGTTTGTGCAAAATGTGACTCACTGCCGCTTTCAGTACGTAGCATATGTTGGGTATAAAAAAGTCGTTATTTAAAACTGCGAATACGTGTAGAGAGCCTGAATTTGGCTCCAAAATATGGTTCAGGCCTCGATATTGGGATGTTTGGGATATTTTGAAAACTGCAGGGAGGTTTGGGATAAATGTGACCAAACGCCGCTTTCAGTACTTGGCATATGTTAGGTATAAAAAAAGTCGCAATTTCAATCTGCGAATACGTGCAGAGCCAGAATTTGGCTCCAAAATATGGCTCAGGCCCCGAAATTGGGATATATTTGGGATATTTTGAAACCTGCAGGGGAGTTTGTGCAAAATGTGACCAAACGCCACTTTCAGTATTTCGCATATGTTGGGTAAAAAAAAGTCGTAATTTCAAACTGCGAATACGTGCAGAGAGCAAGAATTTGGCTCCAAAATATGGCTCAGGCCTCGATATTTGATTGTTTGGGATATTTTGGAAACTGCAAGGGAGTTTGTACAAAATGTGACCAAACGAACCTTTCAGTACTTCGCATATGTTGGGTATAAAAAAGTCGCAATTTCAAACTGCGAATTCGTGCAGAGAGCCAGAATTTGGCTCCAAAATATGGCTCAGGCCTGGAAATTGAGATATTTAGGATATTTCGAAAACTACAGGGGAATTTGTGCAAAATGTGACTCACCTCCGCTTTCAGGACTTGGCATATGTTGGGTATAAAAAGTCGCAATTTCAAACTGCGAATACGTGCATAGAGCTAGAATTTGGCTCCAAAATATGGCTCAGGCCTCGATATTGGGATGTTTGGGATATTTTGAAAAGTGCAGGGGGGATTGGGACAAATGTGACCAAACGCCGCTTTCAGTACTTGGTATATGTTGGGTATAAAAAGTCGTAACTTCAAACTGCGAATACGTGCAGAGAGCCTGAATTTGGCTCCAAAATATGGCTCAGGCCTCGATATTGGGATGTTTGGGATATTTTGAAAACTGCAGGGGGGATTGGGACAAATGTGACCAAACGCCGCTTTCAGTACTTGGTATATGTTGGGTATAAAAAGTCGTAATATCAAATTGCGAATACGTGCAGAGAGCAAGAATTTGGCTCCAAAATATGGCTATGGCCTCGATTTTGGGATGTTTGGGATATTTTGAAAACTGCAGGAATGATTGGGTTAAATGTGACCAAACGCCGCTTTCAGTAATTAGCATATGTTGGGTATAAAAAGTCGTAATTTAAAACTGCGAAAACGTGCAGAGAGCCAGAATTTGGCTCCAAAATATGGCTCAGGTCTCGAAATTGGGAAGTTTGGGATATTTTGAAAACTGCAGGGGAGTTTGTGCAAAATGTGACTCACTGCCATTTCAGTACTTGGCATATGTTGGGTATAAAAAGTCGTAATATCAAACTGCGAATAAGTGCATAAAGCCAGAATTTGGCTCCAAAATATGGCTCAGGCCTCGAAATTGGGATGTTTCGGATATTTTGTAAACTGTAGGGAGGTTTCGGACAAATATGACCAAACGCCGCTTTCAGTACATGGCATATGTTGGGTATAAAAAGACGTAATTTCAAACTGCGAATACGTGCAAAAAGCCTGAATTTGGCTCCAAAATATGGCTCCGGCCTCGAAATTGGGATGTTTGGGATATTTTGAAAACTGCAGGGGAGTTTGAGCAAAATGTGACTCACTGCCGCATTCAGTACTTGGCATATGTTGGGTATAATAAGTCATAATTTCAAACTGTGAATACGTGCAGAGAGCCAGAATTTGTGCTCCAAAATATGGCTCAGGCCTCGATATTGGGATGTTTGGGATATTTTGAAAACTGCAGGGGGGATTGGGACAAATGTGACCAAACGCCGCTTTCAGTACTTGGTATATGTTGGGTATAAAAAGTCGTAATTTCAAACTGCGAATACGTGCAGAGAGCCTGAATTTGGCTCCAAAATATGGCTCAGGCCTCGATATTGGGATGTTTGGGATATTTTGAAAACTGCAGGGGGGATTGGGACAAATGTGACCAAACGCCGCTTTCAGTACTTGGTATATGTTGGGTATAAAAAGTCGTAATTTCAAACTGCGAATACGTGCAGAGAGCAAGAATTTGGCTCCAAAATATGGCTATGGCCTCGATTTTGGGATGTTTGGGATATTTTGAAAACTGCAGGAATGATTGGGTTAAATGTGACCAAACGCCGCTTTCAGTACATGGCATATGTTGGGTATAAAAAGACGTAATTTCAAACTGCGAATACGTGCAAAAAGCCTGAATTTGGCTCCAAAATATGGCTCAGGCCTCGAAATTGGGATGTTTCGGATATTTTTAAAACTGCAGGGAGATTTGGGATAAATGTGACCAAACGCCGCTTTCAGTACTTGGCATATGTTGGGTATAAAAAAGTCGCAATTTCAAACTGAGAATACGTGCATAGAGCTAGAATTTGGCTCCAAAATATGGCTCAGGCCTCGAAATTGGGTGTTTGGGATATTTTGAAAACTACAGGGGGGATTGGGACAAATGTGACCAAATGCCGCTTTCAGTACTTGGCATTTGTTGGGTATAAAAAGTCGTAACTTAAAACTGCGAATACGTGCAGAGAGCCTGAATTTGGCTCCAAAATATGGCTCAGGCCTCGATATTGGGATGTTTGGGATATTTTGAAAACTGCAGGGGGGATTGGGACAAATGTGACCAAATGCCGCTTTCAGTACTTGGCATTTGTTAGGTATAAAAAGTCGTAATATCAAACTGCGAATACGTGCAGAGAGCAAGAATTTGTCTCCAAAATATGGCTCAGGGCCTCGAAATTGGGATATTTGGGATATTTTTAAAACTGCAGGGGAGTTTGTGCAAAATGTGACTCACCGCCGCTTACAGGACTTGGCATATGTTGGGTATAATAAGTCGTAATATCAAACTGCGAATACGTGTAGAGAGCCAGAATTTGGCTCCAAAATATGGCTAAGGCCTCGATATTGGGATGTTTGGGATATTTTGAAAACTGCAGGGGGGATTGGGACAAATGTGACCAAACGCAGCTTTAAGTACTTTGCATATGTTGGGAATAAAAAAGTCGCAATTTTAAACTGTGAATACGTGCAGAGAGCCAGAATTTGGCTCCAAAATATTGCTCAGGCCTCGAAATTGGAATATTTGTGATATTTTGAAAACTGCAGGGGAGTTTGTTCAAAATTTGACTCACTGCCACTTTCAGGACTTGGCATTAGTTGGGTATAAAAATTCGTAATTTCAAACTGCGAATACGTGCAGAGAGCCTGAATTTGGCTCCAAAATATGGCTCAGGCCTCGAAATTGGGATGTTTGGGATATTTTGAAAACTGCAAGGGGGATTGGGACAAATGTGACAAAACGCCGCTTTCAGTACTTCGCATATGTTGGGTATAAAAAAGTCGTAATTTCAAACTGCGAATAAGTGCAGAGAGCCAGAATTTGGCTCCAAAATATGGCTCAGGCCTCGAAATTGGGATATTTGGATAATTTTGAAAACTGCAGGGGAGTTTGTGCAAAATGTGACTCACTGCCATTTCAGTACTTGGCATATGTTGGGTATAAAAAGTCGTAATATCAAACTGCGAATAAGTGCATAAAGCCAGAATTTGGCTCCAAAATATGGCTCAGGCCTCGAAATTGGGATGTTTCGGATATTTTGTAAACTGTAGGGAGGTTTCGGACAAATATGACCAAACGCCGCTTTCAGTACATGGCATATGTTGGGTATAAAAAGACGTAATTTCAAACTGCGAATACGTGCAAAAAGCCTGAATTTGGCTCCAAAATATGGCTCCGGCCTCGAAATTGGGATGTTTGGGATATTTTGAAAACTGCAGGGGAGTTTGAGCAAAATGTGACTCACTGCCGCATTCAGTACTTGGCATATGTTGGGTATAATAAGTCATAATTTCAAACTGTGAATACGTGCAGAGAGCCAGAATTTGTGCTCCAAAATATGGCTCAGGCCTCGATATTGGGATGTTTGGGATATTTTGAAAACTGCAGGGGGGATTGGGACAAATGTGACCAAACGCCGCTTTCAGTACTTGGTATATGTTGGGTATAAAAAGTCGTAATTTCAAACTGCGAATACGTGCAGAGAGCCTGAATTTGGCTCCAAAATATGGCTCAGGCCTCGATATTGGGATGTTTGGGATATTTTGAAAACTGCAGGGGGGATTGGGACAAATGTGACCAAACGCCGCTTTCAGTACTTGGTATATGTTGGGTATAAAAAGTCGTAATTTCAAACTGCGAATACGTGCAGAGAGCAAGAATTTGGCTCCAAAATATGGCTATGGCCTCGATTTTGGGATGTTTGGGATATTTTGAAAACTGCAGGAATGATTGGGTTAAATGTGACCAAACGCCGCTTTCAGTACATGGCATATGTTGGGTATAAAAAGACGTAATTTCAAACTGCGAATACGTGCAAAAAGCCTGAATTTGGCTCCAAAATATGGCTCAGGCCTCGAAATTGGGATGTTTCGGATATTTTTAAAACTGCAGGGAGATTTGGGATAAATGTGACCAAACGCCGCTTTCAGTACTTGGCATATGTTGGGTATAAAAAAGTCGCAATTTCAAACTGAGAATACGTGCATAGAGCTAGAATTTGGCTCCAAAATATGGCTCAGGCCTCGAAATTGGGTGTTTGGGATATTTTGAAAACTACAGGGGGGATTGGGACAAATGTGACCAAATGCCGCTTTCAGTACTTGGCATTTGTTGGGTATAAAAAGTCGTAACTTAAAACTGCGAATACGTGCAGAGAGCCTGAATTTGGCTCCAAAATATGGCTCAGGCCTCGATATTGGGATGTTTGGGATATTTTGAAAACTGCAGGGGGGATTGGGACAAATGTGACCAAATGCCGCTTTCAGTACTTGGCATTTGTTAGGTATAAAAAGTCGTAATATCAAACTGCGAATACGTGCAGAGAGCAAGAATTTGTCTCCAAAATATGGCTCAGGGCCTCGAAATTGGGATATTTGGGATATTTTTTAAAACTGCAGGGGAGTTTGTGCAAAATGTGACTCACCGCCGCTTACAGGACTTGGCATATGTTGGGTATAATAAGTCGTAATATCAAACTGCGAATACGTGTAGAGAGCCAGAATTTGGCTCCAAAATATGGCTAAGGCCTCGATATTGGGATGTTTGGGATATTTTGAAAACTGCAGGGGGGATTGGGACAAATGTGACCAAACGCAGCTTTAAGTACTTTGCATATGTTGGGAATAAAAAAGTCGCAATTTTAAACTGTGAATACGTGCAGAGAGCCAGAATTTGGCTCCAAATATTGCTCAGGCCTCGAAATTGGAATATTTGTGATATTTTGAAAACTGCAGGGGAGTTTGTTCAAAATTTGACTCACTGCCACTTTCAGGACTTGGCATTAGTTGGGTATAAAAATTCGTAATTTCAAACTGCGAATACGTGCAGAGAGCCTGAATTTGGCTCCAAAATATGGCTCAGGCCTCGAAATTGGGATGTTTGGGATATTTTGAAAACTGCAAGGGGGATTGGGACAAATGTGACAAAACGCCGCTTTCAGTACTTCGCATATGTTGGGTATAAAAAAGTCGTAATTTCAAACTGCGAATAAGTGCAGAGAGCCAGAATTTGGCTCCAAAATATGGCTCAGGCCTCGAAATTGGGATATTTGGATAATTTTGAAAACTGCAGGGGGGATTGGGTTAAATGTGACCAAACGCCGCTTTCAGTACTTGGCATATGTTGGGTATAAAAAAGTCGTAATTTCAAACTGCGAATACGTGCATAGAGCCAGAATTTGGCTCAGGCCTCGAAATTTTGATGTTTGGGATATTTTGAAAACTGCAGGGGGGTTTGGGACAAATATGACCAAACGCCGCTTTCAGTACTTGGCATGTGTTGGGTATAAAAAGTCGCAATTTCAAACTGCGAATACGTGCAGAGAGCCAGAATTTGGCTCCAAAATATGGCTCAGGCCTCGAAATTGGGATATATTGGGGATATTTCGAAAACAGCTGGGGAGTTTGTGCAAAATGTGACTCACTGCCACTTTCAGGACTCAGCATATGTTGGGTACAAAAAGTCGTAATATCAAACTGCGAATACGTGCATAGAGCCAGAATTTGGCTCCAAAATATGGCTCAGGCCTCGAAATTGGGATATTTGGGATATTTTGAAAACTGCAGGGAGGTTTGGGATAAATGTGACCAAACGCCGCTTTCAGTACTTGGCATATGTTGGGTATAAAAAAGTCGCAATTTCAATCTGCGAATACGTGCAGAGAGCCAGAATTTGGCTCCAAAATATGGCTCAGGCCTCGAAATTAGGATATATTTGGGATATCTCGAAAACTGCAGGGGAGTTTGTGCAAAATGTTACTCACTGCCGCTTTCAGGACTTAGCATATGTTGGGTATAAAAATTCGTAATATCAAACTGGGAATACGTGCATAGAGCCAGAATTTGGCTCTAAAATATGGCTCAGGCCTCGAAATTGGGATATTTGGGATATTTTTAAAACTGCAGGGAGGTTTGGGATAAATGTGACCAAACGCCGCTTTCAGCACTTGGCATATGTTGGGTATAAAAAAGTCGTAATATCAAACTGCGAATACGTGCATAGAGCCAGAATTTGGCTCTAAAATATGTCTCAGGCCTCGAAATTGGGATATTTGGGATATTTTTAAAACTGCAGGGAGGTTTGGGATAAATGTGACCAAACGCCGCTTTCAGTACTTGGCATATGTTGGGTATAAAAAAGTCACAATTTCAAACTGCGAATACGTGCAGAGAGCCAGAATTTGGCTCCAAAATATGGCTCAGGCCTCGAAATTGGGATATTTGGGATATTTCGAAAACTACAGAGGAGTTTGTGCAAAATGTGACTCACCCCAGCTTTCAGGACTTGGCATATGTTGGGTATAAAAAGTCGTAATTTCAAACTGCGAATACGTGCATAGAGCTAGAATTTGGCTCCAAAATATGGCTCAGGCCTCGAAATTGGGTGTTTGGGATATTTTGAAAACTGCAGGGGGGATTGGGACAAATGTGACCAAACGCCGCTTTCAGTACTTGGCATATGTTGGGTATAAAAGTCGTAATTTAAAATTGCGAATACGTGCAGAGAGCCTGAATTTGGTTCCAAAATATGGCTCAGGCCTCGATATTGGGATGTTTGGGATATTTTGAAAACTGCAGGGGGGATTGGGACAAATGTGACCAAATGCCGCTTTCAGTACTTGGCATATGTTGGGTATAAAAAGTCGTAATATCAAACTGTGAATACGTGCAGAGAGCCAGAATTTGCCTCCAAAATATGGCTCAGGCCTTGATATTGGGATGTTTGGGATATTTTGAAATTTGCAGGGGAGTTTGTGCAAAGTGTGACCAAACGCCACTTTCAGTATTTCGCATATGTTGGGTAAAAAAAAGTCGTAATTTCAAACTGCGAATACGTGCAGAGAGCAAGAATTTGGCTCCAAAATATGGCTCAGGGCCTCGAAATTAGGATATTTGGGATATTTTTAAAACTGCAGGGGAGTTTGTGCAAAATGTGACTCACCGCCGCTTAAAGGACTTGGCATATGTTGGGTATAAAAAGTCGTAATATTAAACTGCGAATACGTGTATAGAGCCAGAATTTGGCTCCAAAATATGGCTCAGGCCTCGAAATTGGGATATTTGGGATATTTCGAAAACTACAGAGGAGTTTGTGCAAAATGTGACTCACCCCAGCTTTCAGGACTTGGCATATGTTGGGTATAAAAAGTCGTAATTTCAAACTGCGAATACGTGCATAGAGCTAGAATTTGGCTCCAAAATATGGCTCAGGCCTCGAAATGGGGTGTTTGGGATATTTTGAAAACTGCAGGGTGAATTGGGACAAATGTGACCAAACGCCGCTTTCAGTACTTGGCATATGTTGGGTATAAAAAGTCGTAATTTAAAATTGCGAATACGTGCAGAGAGCCTGAATTTGGTTCCAAAATATGGCTCAGGCCTCGATATTGGGATGTTTGGGATATTTTGAAAACTGCAGGGGGGATTGGGACAAATGTGACCAAATGCCGCTTTCAGTACTTGGCATATGTTGGGTATAAAAAAGTCGTAATATCAAACTGTGAATACGTGCAGAGAGCCAGAATTTGCCTCCAAAATATGGCTCAGGCCTCGATATTGGGATGTTTGGGATATTTTGAAATTTGCAGGGGAGTTTGTGCAAAGTGTGACCAAACGCCACTTTCAGTATTTCGCATATGTTGGGTAAAAAAAAGTCGTAATTTCAAACTGCGAATACGTGCAGAGAGCAAGAATTTGGCTCCAAAATATGGCTCAGGGCCTCGAAATTAGGATATTTTGGGATATTTTTAAAACTGCAGGGGAGTTTGTGCAAAATGTGACTCACCGCCGCTTAAAGGACTTGGCATATGTTGGGTATAAAAAGTCGTAATATCAAACTGCGAATACGTGTATAGAGCCAGAATTTGGCTCCAAAATATGGCTAAGGCTCGATATTGGGATGTTTGGGATATTTTGAAAACTGCAGGTTTGATTGGGACAAATGTGACCAAACGCAGCTTTAAGTACTTTGCATATGTTGGGTATAAAAAAGTCGCAATTTCAAACTGTGAATACGTGCAGAGAGCGAGAATTTGGCTCCAAAATATTGCTCAGGCCTCGAAATTGGGATATTTGTGATATTTTGAAAACTGCAGGTTGTTTGTTCAAAATGTGACTCACTGCCACTTTCAGGACTTGGCATTAGTTGGGTATAAAAAGTCGTAATTTCACACTGCGAATACGTGAAGAGAGCCTGAATTTGGCTCCAAAATATGGCTCAGGACTCGAAATTGGGATGTTTGGGATATTTTGAAAACTGCAAAGGGGATTGGGACAAATGTGACAAAAACGCCGCTATCAGTTCTTGGCATATGTTGGGTATAAAAAGTCATAATATTAACCTGCGAATACGTGGAGAGAGCCAGAATTTGGCTCCAAAATATGGCTCAGGCCTCGATATTTGATTGTTTGGGATATTTTGAAAACTGTAGGGGGGATTTGGACAAATGTGACCAAACGCCGCTTTCAGTACTTGGTATATGTTGGGTATAAAAAGTCATAATATCAAACTGCGAAAACGTGCAGAGAGCCAGAATTTGGCTCCAAAATATATCTCAGTGCCTCGAAATTGGGATATTTGGGATATTTTGTAAACTGCAGGGGAGTTTGTGCAAAATGTGACTCTCTGCCGCTTTCAGGGACTTGGCATATGTTGGGTATAAAAAGTCGTAATTTAAAACTGCGAAAACGGCAGAGAGCCAGAATTTGGCTCCAAAATATGGCTCAGGTCTCGAAATTGGGAAGTTTGGGATATTTTGAAAACAGCAGGGAGTTTGTGCAAAAATGTGACTCACTGCCGCTTTCAGTACTTGGCATATGTTGGGAATAAAAAGTCGTAATATCAAACTGCGAATACGTGCAGAGAGCCAAAATTTGGCTCAAAATATGGCTCAGGCCTCGATATTGGGATGTTTTGGATATTTTGAAAACTGCAGGGGAGTTTGTTCAAAATGTGACCCAACGCCGCTTTCAGTACTTCGCATATGTTGGGTAAAAAAAAGTCGTAATTTTAAACTGCGAATACGTGCAGAGAGGCAGAATTTGGCTCCAAAATATGGCTCAGGCCTTGAAATTGGGATGTTTGGGATATTTTGAAAACTGCAAAGGGGATTTGGACAAATGTGACAAAACGCCGCTTTCAGTACTTGGCATATGTTGGGTATAAAAAGTCGTAATATCAAACTGCGAATACGTGGAGAGAGCCAGAATTTGGCTCCAAAATATGGCTCAGGCCTCGATATTGGGATGTTTGGGATATTTTGAAAACTGCAGAGGAGTTTGTGCAAAATGTGACTCACTGCCGTTTCAGTACTTGGCATATGTTGGGTATAAAAAGTCGAAATTTCAACCTGCGAATACGTGCAGAGAGGCAGAATTTGGCTCCAAAATATGGCTCAGGCCTCGAAATTGGGATATTTGGGATATTTTGAAAACTGCAGGGAGGTTTGGGACAAATGTGACCAAATGCCGCTTTAAGTACTTTGCATATGTTGGGTATAAAAATGTCGTAATTTCAAACTGCGAATACGTGCAGAGAGCCAGAATTTGGATCCAAAATATTTCTCAGGCCTCGAAATTGGGGTGTTTATGATATTTTGAAAACTGCAGGGGAGTTTGTGCAAAATGTGAACAAACGCCTCTTTCAGTATTTCGCATATGTTGGGTAAAAAAAAGTGTAATTTCAAACTGCGAATACGTGAAGAGAGCCAGAATTTGGCTCCAAAATATGGCTCAGGGCCTCGAAATTGGAATATTTTGAAAACTGCAGGGGAATTTGTGCAAAATGTGACTCACTGCCGCTTTCAAGATTTGGCATATGTTGGGTATAAAAAGTCGTAATATCAACTGTGAATACGTGCAGAGAGCCAAAATTTGGATTCAAAATATGGCTCAGGCCTCGATATTGGTATATTTGGAATATTTTGAAAACTGCAGGGGAGTTTGTGCAAAATGTGACTCACTGCTGCATTCAGTACTTGGCATATGTTGGGTATAATGAGTCATAATTTCAAATTGCGAATACGGTGCAGAGAGCCAGAATTTGTGCTCCAAAATATGGCTCAGGCCTCGAAATTGGGATGTTTCGGATATTTTGTAAACTGTAGGGAGGTTTCGGACAAATATGACCAAACGCCGCTTTCAGTACTTGGCATATGTTGGGTATAAAAAGACGTAATTTCAAACTGCGAATACGTGCAAAAAGCCTGAATTTGGCTCCAAAATATGGTTCCGGCCTCGAAATTGGGATGTTTGGGATATTTTGAAAACTGCAGGGGAGTTTGAGCAAAATGTGACTCACTGCCGCTTTCAGTTCTTGGCATATGTTGGGTATAATAAGTCATAATTTCAAACTGCGAATACGTGCAGAGAGCCAGAATTTGTGCTCCAAAATATGGCTCAGGCCTCGAAATTGGGATGTTTCGGATATTTTGTAAACTGTAGGGAGGTTTCGGACAAATATGACCAAACGCCGCTTTCAGTACTTGGCATATGTTGGGTATAAAAAGACGTAATTTCAAACTGCGAATACGTGCAAAAAGCCTGAATTTGGCTCCAAAATATGGCTCCGGCCTCGAAATTGGGATGTTTGGGATATTTTGAAAACTGCAGGGGAGTTTGAGCAAAATGTGACTCACTGCCGCTTTCAGTTCTTGGCATATGTTGGGTATAAAAAGTCGTAATATCAAACTGTGAATACGTGCAGAGAGCCAAAATTTGGCTCCAAAATATGGCTCAGGCCTCGATATTGGGATGTTTCGGATATTTTGAAAACTGCAGGGAGTTTGCGCAAAATGTGACCCAACGCTGCTTTCAGTACTTCGCATATGTTGGGTAAAAAAAGTCGTAATTTTAAACTGCGAAAACGTGCAGAGAGCCAGAATTTAGCTCCAAAATATGGCTCAGGCCTCGAAATTGGGATGTTTAGGATATTTTGAAAACTGCAGGGGGGATTGGGACAAATGTGACCAAATGCCGCTTTCAGTACTTGGCATTTGTTGGGTATAAAAGTCGTAACTTAAAACTGCGAATACGTGCAGAGAGCCTGAATTTGGCTCCAAAATATGGCTCAGGCCTCGATATTGGGATGTTTGGGATATTTTGAAAACTGCAGGGGGATTGGGACAAATGTGACCAAATGCCGCTTTCAGTACTTGGCATTTGTTGGGTATAAAAAGTCGTAATATCAAACTGCGAATACGTGCAGAGAGCAAGAATTTGTCTCCAAAATATGGCTCAGGGCCTCGAAATTGGGATATTTGGGATATTTTTAAAACTGCAGGGGAGTTTGTGCAAAATGTGACTCACCGCCGCTTACAGGACTTGGCATATGTTGGGTATAATAAGTCGTAATATCAAACTGCGAATACGTGTAGAGAGCCAGAATTTGGCTCCAAAATATGGCTAAGGCCTCGATATTGGGATGTTTGGATATTTTGAAAACTGCAGGGGGGATTGGGACAAATGTGACCAAACGCAGCTTTAAGTACTTTGCATATGTTGGGAATAAAAAAGTCGCAATTTTAAACTGTGAATACGTGCAGAGAGCCAGAATTTGGCTCCAAAATATTGCTCAGGCCTCGAAATTGGAATATTTGTGATATTTTGAAAACTGCAGGGGAGTTTGTTCAAAATTTGACTCACTGCCACTTTCAGGACTTGGCATTAGTTGGGTATAAAAATTCGTAATTTCAAACTGCGAATACGTGCAGAGAGCCTGAATTTGGCTCCAAAATATGGCTCAGGCCTCGAAATTGGGATGTTTGGGATATTTTGAAAACTGCAAGGGGGATTGGGACAAATGTGACAAAACGCCGCTTTCAGTACTTTTCATATGTTGGGTATAAAAAGTCGTAATATTAACCTGCGAATACGTGGAGAGAGCCAGAATTTGGCTCCAAAATATGGCTCAGGCCTCGAAATTGGGATGTTTGGGATATTTTGAAAACTGCAAGGGGGATTGGGACAAATGTGACAAAACGCCGCTTTCAGTACTTCGCATATGTTGGGTATAAAAAAGTCGTAATTTCAAACTGCGAATAAGTGCAGAGAGCCAGAATTTGGCTCCAAAATATGGCTCAGGCCTCGAAATTGGGATATTTGGATAATTTTGAAAACTGCAGGGGGGATTGAGTTAAATGTGACCAAACGCCGCTTTCAGTACTTAGCATATGTTGGGTATAAAAAAGTCGTAATTTCAAACTGCGAATACGTGCATAGAGCCAGAATTTGGCTCAGGCCTCGAAATTTTGATGTTTGGGATATTTTGAAAACTGCAGGGGGTTTGGGACAAATATGACCAAACGCCGCTTTCAGTACTTGGCATGTGTTGGGTATAAAAAAGTCGCAATTTCAAACTGCGAATACGTGCAGAGAGCCAGAATTTGGCTCCAAAATATGGCTCAGGCCTCGAAATTGGGATATATTGGGGATATTTCGAAAACAGCTGGGGAGTTTGTGCAAAATGTGACTCACTGCCACTTTCAGGACTTAGCATATGTTGGGTACAAAAAGTCGTAATATCAAACTGCGAATACGTGCATAGAGCCAGAATTTGGCTCCAAAATATGGCTCAGGCCTCGAAATTGGGATATTTGGGATATTTTGAAAACTGCAGGGAGGTTTGGGATAAATGTGACCAAACGCCGCTTTCAGTACTTGGCATATGTTGGGTATAAAAAAGTCGCAATTTCAATCTGCGAATACGTGCAGAGAGCCAGAATTTGGCTCCAAAATATGGCTCAGGCCTCGAAATTAGGATATATTTGGGATATCTCGAAAACTGCAGGGGAGTTTGTGCAAAATGTTACTCACTGCCGCTTTCAGCACTTAGCATATGTTGGGTATAAAAATTTGTAATATCAAACTGCGAATACGTGCATAGAGCCAGAATTTGGCTCTAAAATATGGCTCAGGCCTCGAAATTGGGATATTTGGGATATTTTTAAAACTGCAGGGAGGTTTGGGATAAATGTGACCAAACGCCGCTTTCAGCACTTGGCATATGTTGGGTATAAAAAAGTCGTAATATCAAACTGCGAATACGTGCATAGAGCCAGAATTTGGCTCTAAATATGTCTCAGGCCTCGAAATTGGGATATTTGGGATATTTTTAAAACTGCAGGGAGGTTTGGGATAAATGTGACCAAACGCCGCTTTCAGTACTTGGCATATGTTGGGTATAAAAAAGTCACAATTTCAAACTGCGAATACGTGCAGAGAGCCAGAATTTGGCTCCAAAATATGGCTCAGGCCTCGAAATTGGGATATTTGGGATATTTCGAAAACTACAGAGGAGTTTGTGCAAAATGTGACTCACCCCAGCTTTCAGGACTTGGCATATGTTGGGTATAAAAAGTCGTAATTTCAAACTGCGAATACGTGCATAGAGCTAGAATTTGGCTCCAAAATATGGCTCAGGCCTCGAAATTGGGTGTTTGGGATATTTTGAAAACTGCAGGGGGGATTGGGACAAATGTGTCCAAACGCCGCTTTCAGTACTTGGCATATGTTGGGTATAAAAAGTCGTAATTTAAAATTGCGAATACGTGCAGAGAGCCTGAATTTGGTTCCAAAATATGGCTCAGGCCTCGATATTGGGATGTTTGGGATATTTTGAAAACTGCAGGGGGGATTGGGACAAATGTGACCAAATGCCGCTTTCAGTACTTGGCATATGTTGGGTATAAAAAGTCGTAATATCAAACTACGAATACGTGCAGAGAGCCAGAATTTGCCTCCAAAATATGGCTCAGGCCTCGATATTGGGATGTTTGGGATATTTTGAAATTTGCAGGGGAGTTTGTGCAAAGTGTGACCAAACGCCACTTTCAGTATTTCGCATATGTTGGGTAAAAAAAAGTCGTAATTTCAAACTGCGAATACGTGCAGAGAGCAAGAATTTGGCTCCAAAATATGGCTCAGGGCCTCGAAATTAGGATATTTGGGATTTTTTAAAACTGCAGGGGAGTTTGTGCAAAATGTGACTCACCGCCGCTTAAAGGACTTGGCATATGTTGGGTATAAAAAGTCGTAATATCAAACTGCGAATACGTGTATAGAGCCAGAATTTGGCTCCAAAATATGGCTAAGGCCTCGATATTGGGATGCTTGGGATATTTTGAAAACTGCAGGTTTGATTGGGACAAATGTGACCAAACGCAGCTTTAAGTACTTTGCATATGTTGGGTATAAAAAAGTCGCAATTTCAAACTGTGAATACGTGCAGAGAGCGAGAATTTGGCTCCAAGTAAGTAAGTAAGTAATTATCAAAAGAAGGCACCAAACCGGGAAGGCTATGTAGCACCATCAAATACGCAAAATAATCAGAGGGCGCTAAATATCACCAAGGATGCCAATACGAGAACAAAAACGCATAAGGCGAACGATATCAAAAGTATCCGAGTCACCAAGAATTCTATCGAGGGACAGGTGACCGCGAGGGGCGGTCGGAAAGCAAGACATTCGCTCGTCCTGGAAGTCAGGACATTCAAGAAGGACATGCACGACCGTAAGAGGGACAATGCAACTAGGACAATAAGGAGCAGGGCGGTGCTCCATCAAGTGACCATGGGTTAAGCGAGTATGGCCAATACGCAACCTCGCCAGAGCTGTTTCCCACCGCCGGTTACGGTGGAAGGAGGACTGCCACGAGGAAACACAACATTTAAGAGTACGTAGCTTGTTACCAGTAACAGACAACCAAGAAGCCTGCCAACGGGTAAGGACTGAGGAATGGATAACCGGGTAAAAGTCGGAATACGGAATGCCCTTACGAGAGATGGGACAAGAGCGAACAGCTTCCTTGGCGGCAGCATCCGCACGCTCATTTAAAGACACACCAATATGGCTGGGAACCCAACAAAACTCAACCGACTTAAATTTACTATGAACGAGAAACAGCCAATGCTGGATCTCGACAACCACTGGATGAACTGGATTAAAGGACCCGAGAGCCATGAGGGCACTACGAGAGTCAACAACAACTACAAAGGAAGACTGACAACGAGAAAGTAGGAGACGAAGAGCATAGAGAATAGCATAAAGTTTCGCTGTAAAGATGCTAGTCTCCGGAGGCAAGCGACACATATAAGTGCGATCAGGAAAAACAACAGAGTAGCCAACACCGTCCGCTGACTTAGACCCATCGGTGAAGACAGAAACGGAGCGGGAGTGAGAAGAAAAGTGCTCGAGGAAAAGGCGTTTTAGAACCGTAGGAGGGGTAAAAGCTTTAGTGATACGGGTCAAGGAAGTACAAAACCGCGGAAGAGGGACCCTCCACGGGGGCAAAGAAGGAACAACACGAGGAGAAACATCAGAAATACGAACGGAAAGAGAATCCTGCAGGCGAGATAACCGGACAGAAAGAGGGAGGTGGTGAAGAGGAACAGGAACCGCAGGAGGGGGAAAAGTTAAAGCACGACAGAGGCGAGAGGAAGGATGTTGCAAGGACCGCGCAAGATAGCGAAGACAGTAGCGATCACGGCGGTCCTGGAGAGACAGGAAGCCAGTGTCAACATACAAGCTAAGGACGGGAGTCGAACGAAAGGCACCAGAACTGAGGCGCAACCCAGTATGGTGCAAAGCATCAAGACGGCGAAGAGTAGAAGGAGAAGCAGACGAGTAAGCAGGGCAACCATAATCGAGCTTAGACAGGACGAGAGAAGAATGTAAAGCAAGGAGAGTGCGCCTATCTGCCCCCCAAGAAGTATGGGACAAGACCCGAAGGAGGGTAAGGGCCTTAGAGCACTCAACACGGAGGTAAGAGATATGGGGAGACCAAGACAAACGAGTGTCAAGGAATAACCCCAAAAGCTTCGCGGAATCTTTGTATTCAAGGGGATGACCATAAAGTGACAAAGAGGGACGAAGAACAACCCGTTTCCGCGTAAATGTCATGGCACAAGTCTTAGAAGTAGAGAACTTGAAGCCATGATCAGTGGCCCAAGACGACACGGCATCAATTGCAAGTTGAAGCCGGCGTTGAAGGAGAGGCGAATCATCACCCTGACAACAAAGGGTAAGATCATCGACATAGAGAGCGGAGAAGACACCAGAAGGAAGAGAGGAAAGAAGACCATTGAGGGCAACCAGAAAAAGAGTAGTGCTCAGAACACTACCCTGGGGCACACCTTCATATTGCTGAAAAGAGGGAGAGAGAGCGGTACCAAGGCGCACCCGAAAGGAACGACGAGAAAGGAAGCTGCGGAGAAAGAGAGGGAGATGACCACGAAGGCCAAAAGAATGAAGTTGAGATAGGATATGATAACGCCAAGTGGTGTCGTAAGCCTTTTCCAGGTCAAAAAGGACGGCAACAACGGAGGTCTTCGCAGCAAAAGCAGTACGAATATAGACCTCCAAGTTCACCAGGACATCTGTCGTGCTGCGGCACTTGCGGAAACCAAATTGAGAAGGGGAGAGGAGGTGATGGTGTTCCAGGAACCACATCAGACGAACGTTAACCATACGTTCAAAAAGTTTGCAGACACAACTTGTGAGAGCAATAGGGCGAAAGTCCTTAGGGGAAGTACCCAGAGACCCCGGTTTGCGAACAGGGAGGACAACGGCATCGAGCCAGTCCTCAGGGACTGACGACGACTCCCAGATCCGATTATACAGACTCAGTAAATACTGAGACGTGCTCGGAGGGAGATGGCGAAGCATCTCATAATGAATACCATCGGAGCCCGCCGCCGTAGAACCGCAGAGGGCCAGAGCAGAACGAAGTTCAGAGAGGGAGAAGGGATCATTATAGGGAAGCTGAAGATGAGTGCAGAAATCTAAAGGACGAGACTCAAGGATAGGTTTACGAAGAAGGAAAGATTGGGGAAGATGAAGACCAGAGCTAACAGAAGAAAAGTGGGAACCCAGTTCGGAAGCGACCTGCAACGGGTCCGCCACAAGAGTATCATGGAGGTGAAGGACCGGTGAAACATCGGGAACGAACTTACCCGCTATCTTGCGGATACGCTTCCAGATCTGGGCCAGAGGGGTTTCGGACGTAATTGTTGAGACATAAGATGCCCAACATTCACGTTTAGCCGTACGGATGGCCCTACGGGCCACCGCACTCGCTTTCCGAAAGAAAAGAAAAGAATCGGTCGTCTGCCTACGGCGGTGCCTCTTCCAGGCTGCACGCTTACAGCGGACAGCCCGAGCACAGTCCGCATTCCACCAGGGAACGCACTTCCGTGGACCCCGAGAGGAAGAGCGAGGAATAGAGCGGAGGGCAGCGTTGAAGACAGTGTCATGAAAAAGGAGGAGAGCGCGAGAGAGAGGCAGAAGGGAGAGGTCAGAGAGAGCAGCACTGAGGGTAAATAGGGTCCAGTCTGCCTTAGCAAACTGCCACCTAGGGAAAGAGAGGGAAGGGCGAAAAGAGAAAAAGGAAACAAGGATGGGGAAATGATCACTTCCATGGAGGTCATCAAGAACCTGCCACGTGAAATCCAAGTAAAGAGAAGAAGAGCAGAGAGAAAGATCAAGACAAGAAAGGGCGCGAGTCCGAGAGTCCAAATGAGTGGGCTCACCAGAATTCAGAAGAGACAGGGAAGAAGATAGGAGAAACGGCTCAAGGAGGCGACCCCGGGTATTCGTCAGAACGTCACCCCAAAGAGAATGACGACAATTGAAGTCACCCAGCAGGAGCACAGGCTCCGGCAAGGAGTCTAGGAGGTGTTTCAAATCAGGAAGAGAGAGCGGGACACTCGGGGGGAGATAAATGGAACAAACTGTGTACCATTTCCCCACAAAGATACGAGCAGCAGAACAATGGAGAGGCGAAGGAAAAAGTAAAGGAACAAAGGGAACATCTGCACGAATCAAGAGAGCAGAAGAATTAGAAGCCCCAGCAATGGCTGGGGGGGGGGAGAGAAAGGAATAGCCACGAAAACGACCAGGACGAGCACCAAGCATTGGCTCCTGGAGACAGACACAAAGGGGCGAAAACCGCGAAATCAGAAGTTGGAGTTCGAGGAAATTGGCGTAATAACCTCGAACGTTCCATTGAAGAATGGACAACGACGGGAAGAGAAAGGACAAAAACAGAGAACAAGGAAGAAACAAAGGCGAAAGAGCAACAGAGCACGTTAAAGAATATCAGGGTCGGGATCAGGGTCAGCAAAGTCAGGGTTAGGGGGCATGGGTAAACTGAGCAAAGACGGAGGGAAGGAAACGGGAGAACAGATCAGAGGTGGGCGGGCGGGGTCCGGAGGAGGAGGAGGAAGAGGAGGAGACAACGGAGAGGAGCAGTCAAGGACAGCAGAAGGAAGAGGGGGAGTAGGAAGAGGGGGAGTAGAAAGAGGGGAGCGCACCCCAGCAAGAGCAGCAACCGAAAGGGAAGCAGGGGCCAAAGAAACCTCCATAGCAGGAACAGGGGGCGCAACCACTGAAACGGGAGGGGAAGGAGCAACAGAGCCAGAAGTAGGAGCTAAGGAAGAAAGCGAAGCCTTCTTACCCGCCGGGGAAGAGGAAGGAGAGGAGCCAGGCTTACGCTTCTGACTTAAAGAGACAGGTGTCCCAGCAACTACGTACCGGGCAACGGATTCCAGTGTCTCAACAGGAGAAGCCGAACGAGAGCACACACGACGGCCGTTAGGAGAGCGATGGACATCCGCCTGCACCGACAGGCGGCGGGGAGAGCCGATAGATGGAGGAAGAGGATGGGAAGGAGGATCGGAGGGGGACGAGGAAGAAGACACAGGAGACATGACAGACCGGGTCGAAAGAAGGGGAACCCCAGACAGAGGACCAGGAGGGGGACCCCTCGGGAAAGAACTCAAAGGAACAGAGGAGGGGGCAGTGGGCGTATCAGGGTCCAAGGCCCGGAAACGGTTGAGAGTCTGAGGAAGGGGGGAAGGACGAGGAGAGGAAGAGCGCAACACGCGAGCATAAGAGATGTTAGCATAAGGCGGGAGCCGGCGAACCTGGCGCCTCGCCTCAGGAAAAGACAAACGCTCCCGGTGCTTCAGGTTAAGGACGGCCGCCTCAAGCTTGTAATGGACACAGGCACGGGAGAACGTAGGATGGGCCTCACCGCAGTTGAGGCAGCGAGCTTGGGAAGAAGTGCACTCCGACTTAGAGTGACCTTCACTCCCACACAAAGGACAGAGAGAGACAGTCCCAGAGCAGCGGAGGGCACCATGCCCAAACCTCCAGCACTTATTACAAAGTCGAGGAGAAGGAATATACTCCTGGACAGAGCACCTAGCACCAGCAAGAATGACAGAGGATGGAAGGGTCCTACCATCAAAGGTGATCTTCACAACGCGAAGGGGTTGACGGCGACGACCACGAGGGGGACGAGTAAACGAGTCAACCTGGAGGACAGAATGGCCTTGGGCATCAAGGATATGCCGAATATCATCGTGGCAATCCTGCAGATTCCGAACACCGGTTGCAACATGGGGTGGGAGGAGAATAGTGCCAACACTGGAATTCATCTGAACGTTCTTGGAGACCCGAACAGGGATCTCGCCAAGGCAAGATAAGGCAGCCAAGCGGGAAGCCGCATCCTGAGAAGGAGCAGCAACGACACGTGTACCGAGACGAGTGGGGTTGAAAGTAACACACGCATCCACGGAATCTACAAGATGCCGATGGAGGGAGAAATCGTCAGGAGGCGCAGAATCAAGAGGGAGGAGATCAAAATATTTGGCCCATGAAGCAGGACCAAACAAGGCCTGATACGCATCAGCACGGGAAGGAATCGAGCGAGCGCGGTTGGGGCGCGAACGGCGTTGAGAACCCCTAGAGAGAGAGGGGTTAAAAGGCGCAGTAGTCACAACGAAAGACTTAGCCACACCAGGGGACGAAGTGGTCACCACCGGGGGCTGGAGGCTCGACCCAACCTCAGAGGAGGGAGGGGAGCTGGGGGAAGAAGTCAGGACGGTCAAAGGAGGAGCAAGGTCGGGGCCCAACGCAGCGGGAGCTACAGAGCCTGGTCTTCCAATACAGGCCGACTCGGGGGCTTGGTCGCCCACCCCACGAGCCTGAGAGGGTACAACGGAAACATTCAACGACATAGAGACGAAAAGTGACAAATTCATCCACGAATGTGCCCCCATACCCACCATGGAGCCACAATTAGAGGCAGGACACCCAACTTGAAGCTATCGCTGATCATGCCGGGGCCCCCTAGGGGTGCGTCGTGAGTATACGCCCCACAAACGCCACCTTAAGAACCGTCAGTCCGTCGAGATCGGGTTCAGCGACGAAAGGGGGATTGACAATAAAAGGTTCCCCTCGCTCGAGACGTCGGGTACTACAGTTCTACGGGTGCAAGAGTATGCCTCCTCAAGCACCCGGGCGTCAAAATAGAAGAAGTCCAAAGAAAGAATCCAAAACAAGCAAAAGGCCGGCAGGAAACGACAAGCAGATAGGAGAAGAGGGGGAGAAAAACGAAACATAAGGAAAAGGAAAAGCGATCCGGCACAATTGGAGAAGACAGCAGCTGGAGTGCAAGGCCAGAAAAGGACAGAGGACTGCCCAACGGAGCATCACACTCCGGCAGCCGTCCACCAAGCCCCCTCACGACGCCAACGGGCCGGAAGGGGAGGGGGATTTGGCTCCAAAATATTGCTCAGGCCTCGAAATTGGGATATTTGTGATATTTTGAAAACTGCAGGGTTGTTTGTTCAAAATGTGACTCACTGCCACTTTCAGGACTTGGCATTAGTTGGGTATAAAAAGTCGTAATTTCACACTGCGAATACGTGCAGAGAGCCTGAATTTGGCTCCAAAATATGGCTCAGGACTCGAAATTGGGATGTTTGGGATATTTTGAAAACTGCAAAGGGGATTGGGACAAATGTGACAAAACGCCGCTTTCAGTTCTTGGCATATGTTGGGTATAAAAAGTCATAATATTAACCTGCGAATACGTGGAGAGAGCCAGAATTTGGCTCCAAAATATGGCTCAGGCCTCGATATTTGATTGTTTGGGATATTTTGAAAACTGTAGGGGGGATTGGGACAAATGTGACCAAACGCCGCTTTCAGTACTTGGTATATGTTGGGTATAAAAAGTCATAATATCAAACTGCGAAAACGTGCAGAGAGCCAGAATTTGGCTCCAAAATATATCTCAGGGCCTCGAAATTGGGATATTTGGGATATTTTGTAAACTGCAGGGGAGTTTGTGCAAAATGTGACTCTCTGCCGCTTTCAGGACTTGGCATATGTTGGGTATAAAAAGTCGTAATTTAAAACTGCGAAAACGTGCAGAGAGCCAAAATTTGGCTCCAAAATATGGCTCAGGCCTCGATATTGGGATGTTTCGGATATTTTGAAAACTGCAGGGGAGTTTGTTCAAAATGTGACCCAACGCCGCTTTCAGTACTTGGCATATGTTGGGTATAAAAAGTCGTAATTTAAAACTGCGAAAACGTGCAGAGAGCCAGAATTTGGCTCCAAAATATGGCTCAGGGCCTCGAAATTGGAATATTTTGAAAACTGCAGGGGAATTTGTGCAAAATGTGACTCACTGCCGCTTTCAAGATTTGGCATATGTTGGGTATAAAAAGTCGTAATATCAAACTGTGAATACGTGCAGAGAGCCAAAATTTGGATTCAGAATATGGCTCAGGCCTCGATATTGGTATATTTGGAATATTTTGAAAACTGCAGGGGAGTTTGTGCAAAATGTGACTCACTGCTGCATTCAGTACTTGGCATATGTTGGGTATAATGAGTCATAATTTCAAATTGCGAATACGTGCAGAGAGCCAGAATTTGTGCTCCAAAATATGGCTCAGGCCTCGAAATTGGGATGTTTCGGATATTTTGTAAACTGTAGGGAGGTTTCGGACAAATATGACCAAACGCCGCTTTCAGTACTTGGCATATGTTGGGTATAAAAAGACGTAATTTCAAACTGCGAATACGTGCAAAAAGCCTGAATTTGGCTCCAAAATATGGCTCCGGCCTCGAAATTGGGATGTTTGGGATATTTTGAAAACTGCAGGGGAGTTTGAGCAAAATGTGACTCACTGCCGCTTTCAGTTCTTGGCATATGTTGGGTATAATAAGTCATAATTTCAAACTGCGAATACGTGCAGAGAGCCAGAATTTGTGCTCCAAAATATGGCTCAGGCCTCGATATTGGGATGTTTGGGATTTTTTGAAAACTGCAGGAGGGGATTGGGACAAATGTGAGTCACTGCCGCTTTCAGTTCTTGGCATATGTTGGGTATAAAAAGTCGTAATATCAAACTGTGAATACGTGCAGAGAGCCAAAATTTGGCTCCAAAATATGGCTCAGGCCTCGATATTGGGATGTTTCGGATATTTTGAAAACTGCAGGGGAGTTTGCGCAAAATGTGACCCAACGCTGCTTTCAGTACTTCGCATATGTTGGGTAAAAAAAAGTCGTAATTTTAAACTGCGAAAACGTGCAGAGAGCCAGAATTTAGCTCCAAAATATGGCTCAGGCCTCGAAATTGGGATGTTTAGGATATTTTGAAAACTGCAAGGGGGATTGGGACAAATGTGACCAAACGCCACTTTCAGTACATGGCATATGTTGGGTATTAAAAGTCGTAATATCAAACTGCGAATACGTGGAGAGAGCCAGAATTTGGCTCCAAAATATGGCTCAGGCCTCGATATTTTGATGTTTGGGATATTTTGAAAACTGCAGGGGAGTTTGTACAAAATGTGCCCAAACACTGCTTTCAGTACTTCGCATTCGTTGGGTATAAAAAAGTCGTAATTTCAAACTGCGAATAAGTGCAGAGAGCCAGGATTTGGCTCCATAATATGGCTCAGGCCTCGAAATTGGGATGTTTGGGATATTTTTAAAACTGCAGGAGGGATTGGGACAAATTTGACCAAACGCCGCTTTCAGTACTTGGCATATGTTGGCTATAAAAAGTCGTAATATCAAACTGCGAATACGTTCAGAGAGCCAGAATTTGGTTCCAAAATATGGCTCAGGCCTCGATATTGGGATGTTTGGGATATTTTGAAAATTGCAGGGGGGATTGGGACAAATGTGACCAAACGCCGCTTTCAGTACTTGGCATATGTTGCGTATAAAAAGTCGTAATATCAAACTGCGAATACGTGCAGAGAGCCAGAATTTGGCTCCAAAATATATCTCAGGGCCTCGAAATTGAGATATTTGGGATATTTTGTAAACTGCAGGGGAGTTTGTGCCAAATTTGACAAACTACCGCTTTCAGGACTTGGCATATGTTGGGTATAAAAAGTCATAATTTAAAACTGCGAATACGGGCAGAGAGCCAGAATTTTGCTTCAAAACATGGCTCAGGCCTTGAAATTGGGATGTTTGGGATATTTTGAAAACTGCAAGGGGGATTTGGACAAATGTGACAAAACGCCGCTCTCAGTACTTGGCATATGTTGGGTATAAAAAGTCGTAATATCAAACTGCGAATACGTGGAGAGAGCCAGAATTTGTCTCCAAAATATGGCTCAGGCCTTGATATTGGGATGTTTGGGATATTTTGAAAACTGCAGGGAGGTTTGGGACAAATGTGACCAAATGCCGTTTAAGTACTTCGCATATGTTGGGTATAAAAATGTCGTAATTTCAAACTGCGAATACGGGCAGAGAGCCAGAATTTGGCTTCAAAATATTGCTCAGGCCTCGAAATTGGGGTGTTTATGATATTTTGAAAACTGCAGGGGAGTTTGTGCAAAATGTGAACAAACGCCGCTTTCAGTATTTCGCATATGTTGGGTAAAAAAAGTCGTAATTTCAAACTGCGAATACGTGAAGAGAGCCAGAATTTGGCTCCAAAATATGGCTCAGGGCCTCGAAATTGGAATTTTTTGAAAACTGCAGGGGAATTTGTGCAAAATGTGACTCACTGCCGCTTTCAAAACTTGGCATATGTTGGGTATAAAAAGTCGTAATTTCAATCTGCAAATACGTGCAGAAAGCCACAATTTTGATTCAAAATATGGCTCAGGCCTCGATATTGGGATATTTGGAATATTTTGAAAACTGCAGGGGAGTTTGTGCAAAACGTGACTCACTGCCGCTTTCAAAACTTGGCATATGTTGGGTAAAAAAAAGTCGTAATTTCAAGCTGCGAATACGTGGAGAGAGCCAGAATTTGGCTCCAAAATATGGCTCAGGCCTTGATATTGGGATGTTTCGGATATTTTGTAAAATGTAGGGAGGTTTCCGACAAATATGACCAAACGCCTCTTCAGTACTTGGCATATGTTGAGTATAAAAAGTCGTATTTCAAACTGCGAATACGTGCAGAGAGCCTGAGATTGGCTCTAAAATATGTCTCCGGCCTCGAAATTGGGTTGTTTGGGATATTTTGAAAACTGCAGGGGAGTTTGAGCAAAATGTGACTCACTGCCGCTTTCAGTACTTGGCATATGTTGGGTATAATAAGTCAGAATTTCAAACTGCGAATACGTGCAGAGAGCCAGAATTTGTGCTACAAAATATGGGTCAGGCCTCGATATTGGGATGTTTGGGATATTTTGAAAACTGAAGGGGGGGATTGGGACAAATGTGACCCAACGCCGCTTTCAGTACTTGGCATATGTTGGGTATAAAAAGTCGTAATATCAAACTGCGAATACGAGCAGAGAGCCAAAATTTGGCTCCAAAATATTGCTCTGGCCTCGATATTGGGATGTTTCGGATATTTTGAAAACTGCAGGGCAATTTGTGCAAAATGTGACCCAACGCCGCTTTCAGTACTTCGCATATGTTGGGTAAAAAAAACTTGTAATTTTAAACTGCGAATACGTGCAGAGAGCCAGAATTTGGCTCCAAAATATGGCTCAGGCCTCGAAATTGGGATGTTTGATATATTTTGAAAACTGCAAGGGGGATTGGGACCAATGTGACAAAACGCCGCTTTCAGTACTTGGCATATGTTGGGTATAAAAAGTCATAATATCAAACTGCGAATACGTGGAGAGAGCCAGAATTTGGCTCCAAAATATGGCTCAGGCCTCGATATTGGGATATTTGGGATATTTTGAAAACTGCAGGGGAGTTTGTACAAAATGTGACCAAACGCCGCTTTCAGTACTTCACATATGTTGGGTATAAAAAAGTCGTAATTTTAAACTGCGAATACGTGCAGAGAGCCAGAATTTGGCTCCAAAATATGGCTCAGGCCTCGATATTGGGATGTTTGGGATATTTTGAAAACTGCAGGGGGGATTGGGTTAAATGTGACCAAACGCCGCTTTCAGTACTTAGCATATGTTGGGTATAAAAAATTCGTTATTTCAAACTGCGAATACGTGCAGAGAGCCAGAATTTGGCTCCAAAATATATCTCAGGGCCTCGAAATTAGGATATTGGGGATATTTTGTAAACTGCAGGGGAGTTTGTGCAAGGTGTGAATCACTGCCGCTTTCAGGACTTGGCATATGTTGGGTATAAAAAGTCGTAATTTAAAACTGCGAAAACGTTCAGAGAGCCAGAATTTTTCTCCAAAATATTGCTCAGGTCTCGAAATTGGGAAGTTTGGGATATTTTGAAAACTGCAGGGGAGTTTGTGCAAAATGTGACTCACTGCCGCTTTCAGTACTTGGCTATAAAAAGTCGTAATTGGGTATAAAAAGTCGTAATATCAAACTGCGAATACATGCAATGAGCCAGAATTTGGCTCCAAAATATGGCTCAGGCCTTGTTATTGGGATGTTTGGGATATTTTGAAAACTGCAGGGAGGTTTGGGACAAATGTGACCAAACGCCGCTTTCAGTACTTGGCTATAAAAAGTCGTAATTGGGTATAAAAAGACGTAATTTCAAACTGCGAATACGTGCAGAAAGCCAGAATTTGGCTCCAAAATATGGCTCATTCCTCGAAATTGGGATATTTTGAGTATTTTGAAAACTGGAGGGGAGTTTGTGCAAAATGCCGC